>NC_092355.1:12350440-12510440 GCF_963676685.1 Mytilus edulis
GTAAGTGTTTAATTTGAAACCATAATCAGAATTTATCAAGCATGCAAATGATTTATTATAATTGCTTTAGAATAATAATTACTTAAAATCTTAGAATGACAAAATATATACTTCATCATATTTATACACAATTAAGATAAATGCTTGTGTTCTACATTGTACTTCAATGTTTTCACCTTCCTCAAACAATTATTAACTATAAAATAGATCCAGATCAACAAAAATCTCAGGTGAGACAAAAACTATGTACATTTATACCAATTTTTAATATAGGGTGACCAACTTATAAATCAAGTTACATACATGTATCAAAACATTTTTGTGATACCAATTTTGATGCACAAGATGTGCTCATTGCATTGATTTGCAACTTGTCAGTTGTGCTTAATTGAAGATCTACAATGTTTAAAAACTAATTACAATACTGGATTTGACCTAAAATTGTTTACTTACAAAATTACAAATTGTGACTTGGATGGAGAATTGTCTCATTGGCACTCATATCACTTCTTGGATATCTATTCGGAAAAAAATATATATATTAAAAGAGGGACAAATGATACCAGAGGGACAGTCAAACTCATTAATTGAAAATAAACTGACAATATGCCATGGCTAAAAAATGAAAAAGACAAACAGACAAACAATAGTACACATGACACAACATATAAACTAAAGAAAAAACAACATGAACTCCACCAAAAACTGGGGGTGATCTCAGGTGCTCAAGAAGGGTACAGTAAGCAGATCCTGCTCCACACGTGGCACCTGTCGTGTTGCTCATGTTATTACAAATCTGGTAAATGTAGTCTAACTTTTGGTAGGTCACATTCATGAAGGGAAGGGGATTGTAGTTATGACGTAAGGAACATATCTGATATCATATGTGAAACGGTTATTACATAACGGTTAACGAACTCGTGTAATGTCCGTAAAATTTACGAAGGGATGATTTCAACTTCATATCATTTGGAACTCTTGGTTTAATAGCTTCCTTAGCTTGTGAGCAGCAACCCTCTATCAAGAAAATCATGATAAGAAATAAATGTACATGCAATAATATGCTTTTAAAACATTTATTTTCTTGTCCAATCATACATTTGTATGTCCATTTCAATTGCTGATCCTCCACCCCCCCCCCTTTCCCCTGGATGCTACCACTAATATTCAATATTCATTTTAAAAAATGTCCATGTATTGAAAAAAGTTAATTATCAAAATTTCTTGTTTCAGGAAATACAACTCCCCCTGCGAAATGATTATGAATAATTCATGAATGTTCATGGATGATTCATGAATGATTCATGAACATAATTCATGAATTGTTCATAAAAGATTCATGAAGAGTTAATGAACTAGACATGAACTACAAATGGACATGCAAGTTCATGAACCAGTGAATAATGAACTATTCATGAACAGAAAGTGTTCATGAACTCTTTTGTTCATTAAAGTTCATGAACAAAAATAGTTCTTGAACTTTTATCATTCATGAATTGTTCATGATTTTATAGTTCATGAACATGCTTGTCCATTTGTAGTTCATGTCCTTTTCATGTATAGTTCATGAATTTTTTATGAATGATTCATGAATTTGTTCATGACCCATACCAGTCCATGAATCATTCATGAACACATGAACTACTGTGTTCATGAACTGTTCATCAGTAATTTAATTCATGAAAATTGTTTGTCCACTTGTAGTTCATGAACTGTTCATCTAAAGTTCATGAAATTATTAAAAAGGATTTTCTTGATATTCATTTTTGTGTTATTATCATAAGTAAACTTCTCTTCCTGTCTGTAATTGAAATTGCTGGACTTCCAACTAGAAATGCTACATGTATAACATCTTGGTGAAGTTGTTCTGCTTGAAATTCTTCCCAGTTGAACAGATCTTTTAATCAATAAATGCATCTAAGTTTCCCCCTGCAAAATCAAAAATCACTCCACAAAGAATCAAAAGTCCTTGATATTTGTTTTAAATAAACACTCAAGATTAAACAGTTTCTAACAGGTATAATACAATGTAATAATTTAATTTAATAATTGTTGTTTTTATTAAAATATCAATAGAGTAAGATTAATAACATGAATACTACTTCAGCCTTTTCATGACATTTCAAATAATGTACCCCCCCCCCCCCCCCCCCCCCCTTTCCCCTTTTAATTTGCCCACACACAATCATAAGAATGGCTGAAGCATGAATTATTTTTACCTTGAAATAAAATATATTGTACAAATCTATCAGTTATTCCTGAATGGAAAACATTAAACCAACACTGTAAAATGTAAAGGCTACTTTCACTTTCTGGTGTTTTATATTTATTATAATTAATCAATAATTATTATAATGCTTCAACAAATAGTTATTCAGCAAAAAAAATAATCAAAAATATATATAATTTACTTATCTGATAACAAATCTGCTTTATTTTGACAGCTATATTACTTCATCTTCATTTGTATTGTAAGCGTCAAAACCACCATTTTGCTGACGTAATTATGACGTTTTTGTATTCCCAGTCACTTGTAATCATTTGTCTGCATTGCAATCTTTTGTCAAAGTCATTGAAGCGTTTTACAATAGGTAAACGTAATTCATTAAATATGATAATTATTGACACCGGTCTGCAATGTTTGGGAAAGAATGAATTGTCATTAATCTGTGCTTTGTTTCCAAGTTCCTCTATGTGCCGTATGATGGTTAAGAAAGGCACATGTTTGAACTTGGAGAGACAATCAGAAATTACATCTTTAGAAGAAAGAAATTAAGTTTACCATTGTCATGATTGTAAAAACGAAACATGAGAAACATCTCCAGCTCAAAGTAAGTTACAAAACTTCAAAGTTAGTCCCAAATTTTGTATGACTCTCAAAATGTAACACTCTTCTGGTGTGGTATGAAAAAAAAAAGAAAAAGGTGCTGAGCTAATTTCTGTTGTTCAATGAAAAGGAAATATTTTTTTATGGACATAATTTTGCTTATAATTACTTAAGCTTACACTACATTTGTAAACACATCATGTATCACATGTATTGAAGTAATATGAGGCTCTACCTGCATGCTGTGAAAGGGAACTAATCAAATCTGTATGATTTTTTTTTAATTTTGCCTCTGCCATAGCGGAGGGGGCAATAAGTTTTACCCTTGTCCCTCTGTATAGATGTACATGTACGTCCAAAAGTTGGTTTCAATTCTTTAAACTTTTGGGGAGTCGCAGCACAGCAAAAGTGAGTATATCAGTGGTTGTCGTTTGTTTATGTGTTATTTGTTTTTCGTTCATTTTTTCACATAAATAAGGCCGTTAGTTTTCTCGTTTGAATTGTTTTACATTGTCTTATCAGGGCCTTTTATGGCTGACTATGCGGTATGGGCTCAATGCTCATTGTTGAAGGCCGTACGGTGACCTATAGTTGTTAATGTTTGTGTCATTTTGGTATTTTGTGGAAGTTGTCTCATTGGCAATCATACCACATCTTCTTTTTTATATATATATATATATTTTTAATGCTTTTTGATAAACAAACATGTACATGTATTTACACTTTTGCTATTCAACTGAATTTTGTCTCAAAATGATCTCAAGATCTGTAAATGAATAACCTGGAGGTCATGCTAAAAGCACTTTAATTGTGATGTCATAATACAATGTATAGATGTTTATGAGAACTTGTATGACAGTCAAATTTATGAATTTATTTATGAACTTAATGAATTCATTTATTCATTAAAAGTTCATAAAATGTTCATGAACATGTGTTATGAACAATTTATGAACATTATGAACTGACTTACAGTTCATTAAAGTTCAGAAAATATTCATGAACTGCATTTTATGAACTATTCATGAACTAAATTCATGAACAAATTTAATGAACTCATTATGAACAGTCATGCATTGTTCATGAACATTCATGAACAGTTCATGGGGGTTCATCAGTTCATGAATTTCATCTCGCAGGGGTCATGTCCTCCACTCCAGTGCAAATGCAGGTGTGTTAATAGTCCAAATAATCAAGGCTTTCTGAAAGAATGTTTTTTTGCTTTGACACCTTATTTGCAATAAGGCTTCAAAGCAAAAGATGAAATAGCCTTTCAAGACATCATAATTATTTGGACTAGTATGTTAATTTTTTTTTTTTATTTTTATTCCCTGCAAGTTAACATGTACATGTATATAGTCAGATACATGTATCTGACTATATACATGTACATGTTAACTTGCAGGGAATAAAAATAAAAAAAAAAAATTAACATACTAGTCCAAATAATTATGATGTCTTGAAAGGCTATTTCATCTTTTGCTTTGAAGCCTTATTGCAAATAAGGTGTCAAAGCAAAAAAACATTCTTTCAGAAAGCCTTGATTATTTAGACTATTAACACACCTGCATTTGCACTGGAGTGGAGGACATGAGTTGTATTTCCTGAAACAAGAAATTTTGATAATTAACTTTTTTCAATACATGGACATTTTTTAAAAATGAATATTGAATATTAGTGGTAGCATCCAGGGGAAAGGGGGGGGGGGGGTGGAGGATCAGCAATTGAAATGGACATACAAATGTATGATTGGACAAGAAAATAAATGTTTTAAAAGCATATTATTGCATGTACATTTATTTCTTATCATGATTTTCTTGATAGAGGGTTGCTGCTCACAAGCTAAGGAAGCTATTAAACCAAGAGTTCCAAATGATATGAAGTTGAAATCATCCCTTCGTAAATTTTACGGACATTACACGAGTTCGTTAACCGTTATGTAATAACCGTTTCACATATGATATCAGATATGTTCCTTACGTCATAACTACAATCCCCTTCCCTTCATGAATGTGACCTACCAAAAGTTAGACTACATTTACCAGATTTGTAATAACATGAGCAACACGACAGGTGCCACGTGTGGAGCAGGATCTGCTTACTGTACCCTTCTTGAGCACCTGAGATCACCCCCAGTTTTTGGTGGAGTTCATGTTGTTTTTTCTTTAGTTTATATGTTGTGTCATGTGTACTATTGTTTGTCTGTTTGTCTTTTTCATTTTTTAGCCATGGCATATTGTCAGTTTATTTTCAATTGATGAGTTTGACTGTCCCTCTGGTATCATTTGTCCCTCTTTTAATATATATATTTTTTTCCGAATAGATATCCAAGAAGTGATATGAGTGCCAATGAGACAATTCTCCATCCAAGTCACAATTTGTAATTTTGTAAGTAAACAATTTTAGGTCAAATCCAGTATTGTAATTAGTTTTAAACATTGTAGATCTTCAATTAAGCACAACTGACAAGTTGCAAATCAATGCAATGAGCACATCTTGTGCATCAAAATTGGTATCACAAAAATGTTTTGATACATGTATGTAACTTGATTTATAAGTTGGTCACCCTATATTAAAAATTGGTATAAATGTACATAGTTTTTGTCTCACCTGAGATTTTTGTTGATCTGGATCTATTTTATAGTTAATAATTGTTTGAGGAAGGTGAAAACATTGAAGTACAATGTAGAACACAAGCATTTATCTTAATTGTGTATAAATATGATGAAGTATATATTTTGTCATTCTAAGATTTTAAGTAATTATTATTCTAAAGCAATTATAATAAATCATTTGCATGCTTGATAAATTCTGATTATGGTTTCAAATTAAACACTTACATTGTATAAATTCGTGACTCTAAACCACAAGCTCAACTGTAGCTAATTTTCATTATTTTCGACATGTAATTAACAAATAACCATGGTAATAATACAAATAAACACTATTGACTTTTAATTTCATGACTTTCACCGCAAGTAAATTTTTGTTTAAATTTTGTTGATGTATTATGATAATCATAGATGATTTTTTTATCTTTATTCTTATATTATTATATGGAAAACATACATTTCAAGTAAATCATTGTTACCACAATGGTTACAGTTTCTTGTTATCAAAGTGGGTCTTGATGGGAGTCCTTAAATTCTATATTTTTAAGGCATTTTAATTATCTTTAAAAATATTAAACAATTACTAAATAGTATGAATTTGACTCATGAGAAAAGGATTTTACTATTCAATTTTTCTATAATTAAGTAATTTCTTTATTCTGTTCTGTAATGTTTTTACAATTTTAAGAATATTTTTCTTTTCTGTTTACACCATCAATTTATTATTAGACCCTCATTAAACCTGTTGTAAACATTTAGTTAAAATGATATTTTGGGGACATCCCCATTTATCTCTAGTAACATACTTCTGATTAAAATGATAACCAACATAAATAAAAGTCTGTAAATTCAAAAAAAATATTATGTTAAAAATTATATTGTAAATTGAACAGTAGACAAAATTTTGAGATCAAAATTGTGATTTTAGAAATTACTGCATGGATTATGAGGGTTTTGATAGGGGTAACCATGGTAACAGAATAGAAAGTGGACCAATACTTACAATTAGCCAAACATTAATAATGAATAGAGAAAAAGAGGCAAAGAATATAAAGAATAGAGAAAAAGAGGCAAAGAATATAAAGAATAGAGAAAAAGAGGCAAAGAATATAAAGAATAGAAAAAAGAGGCAAAGAATATAAAGAATAGTGAAAAAGAGGCAAAGAATATAAAGAATAGTGAAAAAGAGACAAAGAATATAAAGAATAGAGAAAAAGAGGCAAAGAATATAAAGAATAGTGAAAAAGAGGCAAAGAATATAAAGAATAGAGAAAAGAGGCAAAGAATATAAAGAATAGAGAAAAAGAGGCAAAGAATATAAAGAATAGAGAAAAAGAGGCAAAGAATATAAAGAATAGAGAAAAAGAGGCAAAGAATATAATGAATAGAGAAAAAGAGGCAAAGAATATAAAGAATAGAGAAAAAGAGGCAACGAATATAAAGAATAGAGAAAAAGAGGCAAAGAATATAAAGAATAGAGAAAAAGAGGCAAAGAATATAAAGAATAGAAAAAAGAGGCAAAGAATATAAAGAATAGTGAAAAAGAGGCAAAGAATATAAAGAATAGTGAAAAAGAGACAAAGAATATAAAGAATAGAGAAAAAGAGGCAAAGAATATAAAGAATAGTGAAAAAGAGGCAAAGAATATAAAGAATAGAGAAAAGAGGCAAAGAATATAAAGAATAGAGAAAAAGAGGCAAAGAATATAAAGAATAGAGAAAAAGAGGCAAAGAATATAATGAATAGTGAAAAAGGGGCAAAGAATATAAAGAAAAGAGAAAAAGAGGCAAAGAATATAAAGAATAGAGAAAAAGAGACCAAGAATATAAAGAATAGTGAAAAAGGGGCAAAGAATATAAAGAATAGAGAAAAAGAGGCAAAGAATATAAAGAATAGTGAAAAAGGGGCAAAGAATATAAAGAATAGTGAAAAAGAGGCAAAGAATATAAAGAATAGAGAAAAGAGGCAAAGAATGTAAAGAAAAGAGAAAAAGAGGCAAAGAATATAAAGAATAGTGAAAAAGAGGCAAAGAATATAAAGAATAGTGAAAAAGGGGCAAAGAATATAAAGAATAGAGAAAAGAGGCAAAGAATATAAAGAAAAGAGAAAAAGAGGAAAAGAATATAAAGAAAAGAGAAAAAGAGGCAAAGAATATAAAGAATAGAGAAAAAGAGACCAAGAATATAAAGAATAGAGAAAAAGAGGCAAAGAATATAAAGAATAGTGAAAAAGAGGCAAAGAATATAAAGCATAGAGAAAAAGAGGCAAATAATATAAAGACTATAAAGAATAGTGAAAAAGAGGCAAAGAATATAAAGAATAGAGAAAAGAGGCAAAGAATATAAAGAATAGAGAAAAAGAGGCAAAGAATATAAAGAATAGAGAAAAGAGGCAAAGAATGTAAAGAAAAGAGAAAAAGAGGCAAAGAATATAAAGAATAGTGAAAAAGAGGCAAAGAATATAAAGAATAGTGAAAAAGGGGCAAAGAATATAAAGAATAGAGAAAAGAGGCAAAGAATATAAAGAATAGTGAAAAAGAGGCAAAGAATATAAAGCATAGAGAAAAAGAGGCAAAGAATATAAAGACTATAAAGAATAGTGAAAAAGAGGCAAAGAATATAAAGAATAGAGAAAAGAGGCAAAGAATATAAAGAATAGTGAAAAAGAGGCAAAGAATATAAAGAATAGAGAAAAGAGGCAAAGAATATAAAGAAAAGAGAAAAAGAGGAAAAGAATATAAAGAAAAGAGAAAAAGAGGCAAAGAATATAAAGAATAGAGAAAAAGAGACCAAGAATATAAAGAATAGAGAAAAAGGGGCAAAGAATATAAAGAATAGTGAAAAAGAGGCAAAGAATATAAAGAATAGAGAAAAAGAGGCAAAGAATATAAAGAATAGAGAAAAAGAGGCAAAGAATATAAAGAATAGAGAAAAAGAGACCAAGAATATAAAGAATAGAGAAAAGAGGCAAAGAATATAAAGAATAGAGAAAAAGAGACCAAGAATATAAAGAATAGTGAAAAAGGGGCAAAGAATATAAAGAATAGAGAAAAAGAGGCAAAGAATATAAAGAATAGTGAAAAAGGGGCAAAGAATATAAAGAATAGTGAAAAAGAGGCAAAGAATATAAAGAATAGAGAAAAGAGGCAAAGAATGTAAAGAAAAGAGAAAAAGAGGCAAAGAATATAAAGAATAGTGAAAAAGAGGCAAAGAATATAAAGAATAGTGAAAAAGGGGCAAAGAATATAAAGAATAGAGAAAAGAGGCAAAGAATATAAAGAAAAGAGAAAAAGAGGAAAAGAATATAAAGAAAAGAGAAAAAGAGGCAAAGAATATAAAGAATAGAGAAAAAGAGACCAAGAATATAAAGAATAGAGAAAAAGAGGCAAAGAATATAAAGAATAGTGAAAAAGAGGCAAAGAATATAAAGCATAGAGAAAAAGAGGCAAATAATATAAAGACTATAAAGAATAGTGAAAAAGAGGCAAAGAATATAAAGAATAGAGAAAAGAGGCAAAGAATATAAAGAATAGAGAAAAAGAGGCAAAGAATATAAAGAATAGAGAAAAGAGGCAAAGAATGTAAAGAAAAGAGAAAAAGAGGCAAAGAATATAAAGAATAGTGAAAAAGAGGCAAAGAATATAAAGAATAGTGAAAAAGGGGCAAAGAATATAAAGAATAGAGAAAAGAGGCAAAGAATATAAAGAATAGTGAAAAAGAGGCAAAGAATATAAAGCATAGAGAAAAAGAGGCAAAGAATATAAAGACTATAAAGAATAGTGAAAAAGAGGCAAAGAATATAAAGAATAGAGAAAAGAGGCAAAGAATATAAAGAATAGTGAAAAAGAGGCAAAGAATATAAAGAATAGAGAAAAGAGGCAAAGAATATAAAGAAAAGAGAAAAAGAGGAAAAGAATATAAAGAAAAGAGAAAAAGAGGCAAAGAATATAAAGAATAGAGAAAAAGAGACCAAGAATATAAAGAATAGAGAAAAAGGGGCAAAGAATATAAAGAATAGTGAAAAAGAGGCAAAGAATATAAAGAATAGAGAAAAAGAGGCAAAGAATATAAAGAATAGAGAAAAAGAGGCAAAGAATATAAAGAATAGAGAAAAAGAGACCAAGAATATAAAGAATAGAGAAAAGAGGCAAAGAATATAAAGAATAGAGAAAAAGAGGCAAAGACTATAAAGAATAGTGAAAAAGAGGCAATTAAGAATATAACGAATAGTGAAAAAGAGACAAAGAATATAAAGAATAGAGAAAAAGGGGCAAAATATAAAGAATAGAGAAAAAGGGGCAAAGAATATAAAGAATAGAGAAAAAGGGGCAAAGTATATATAAATTTGTATACTAATAAATGCAGAACTTTATTTTTACTCTGAAAGATATATTTCTAAAACATTTGACTTTAAGATAAATAAAACTTAAAATTGTATTTTGTTTAAAAAAAAAGTACAATTCTCAGATCCGGACATCCTGGCATTTAAATTTTTCAAGGGGTGATGCAGATAGGATTCCTCTAGATTTTTCATCTATTTGAAGGTGATATCTGATTATTTATATTGCTGATTATTTTTTAACCAGAGGATATAGTATGATAAAAATCAAAATGGAGATATTATATAGTGTCTTTAACAATATTAGGTGGGTAAAATTACTAGATTCAACTGGTGTCAATATATATCAATTAAATTAATTTGCATTGAAGTCTATGGAAAATCTAGAGGATTCTCATCCGCATCACCTCTCAACATTGTTTACATAACACAAATGCTAATCATTGATTGGTCAGTTACATGTTGTGATGTCACTGCAGATCTGAGAATAGTAGTTTATTTTTAGTTATACTGATTACTGTCATGACTGTCACTAAAAAAAATAATGATATAACTTATAACATATAAGGATTAGAAAACTTAAATTATACCTTACCCAACATCACATTTGTAAAGATGAAATTTGGCATCAAACTTTTTCATCAGATTTCCTGTTTCCTCGTTTGCTTTATCGTCAATATCCCATAGCACAAGGACAGCACCTAACTTTCCAAATTCCAATGCCAACTGTCTCCCAATACCTGAACCGCTCCCCGTAATTAATACTATCTCGCCCGTCACCGATTTGTTCGGAGGAGACACAAAAAATCTCCAAATCGATGTCATGTAAGCAACTAAAAATGCCTTTAAAGCTTCAATGCAGTCAATAAAAATTGACATCTTCGTCTCTTTTTTCAACACACCTTCCTTTGACAACGCTCCGTTGTCTTCTGCATCAGGTAACACCATCCTTCGTTTTCATATAGGCCTGCTGTCAATCATAACATTGTTGAACTGTGACCTTTTGACATATGAACTTAATATTGTTCCTTATATCAACGAAGGAAAAATATATTTTACATATTTTGTACAATTACAAACAGGAATTAATTTATTTGAGAATATTTGTAGTTTTTTTTATGATAAAACTAATTTTAACACTTAAAATGTCAAAATTTCGTCCCATTTGAATTGAACGATTATTTTCTTTTCAATCTCATAATTGTGTTAAGCGGCCTTTTCCAATTTGGCAGTCATGGCAGACAAGTACGTAAAATTTAAGCGCAACCCAATCCATATCAATCTGGCGTTAAAGTGTAAATAATTTTGTCAATAAATGTATGCAATTGAAAATAGAAACCTTAATTATGCATTCCCGATTTTTATTTTTAATAATTAAACATAGAAATGTGAAATTGCACTTCTTTAATGCTGGTGGTTCACGTGTACACCTCTTGCACCAACTACATAATTTTGCAGTTGTTTAAAAAGTAAAAACACAAAAATACTGAACTCCGAGGAATATTCAAAAAGGAAAATCAAAAGGCAAAATCAATAGTCCAAACACATCAAACGAATGGATAACAACTGTCATATTCCTGACTTAAGTCATTGGGAAACCAACATTATAATTATATTGACATGTACTATGATGCTACTACACAGACCTGTACTGATTAATGTTGAAGTCAACAAAATAGTCTGAGTACATGTTATAAAGCTAGTGATAAAAGTACACGTTATTTAAGTCCAAATAATTATGACGTCTGGCAAGGCTATTTTTTTATTTTTCTGGGACGCCTTCCTACGACCCAGAAAAAAATTAAAATAGCCTTGCCAGACGTCATAATTATTTGGACTACACGTTATTCAGCTCAATAAAAAGTTTGTTGGTTGCTTAACGTCCAGTGGCAAATATCTCGTGCCTGTTCAGGACGAGAACAAGTTCACAATAAATACATTTGGGTAGGTCTCGCCTTCGGGGTGGGTGTCTCATTGGGGGTTCCGATCCCGAATCCTGCTTACTGTTGTGTGGGAATTTCCTGTGTCCGGCTAGACCTCATTTTCCGTTTTCACTACACAACGCTCCACTAGTCTACAGCAAGTGTTTCACTGCTGGTTCTCCTAACAGAACAATAAAATGACATTAAATTCAGATTACTTCTTAAACTTTTGTTATAAAAATGATATTTGTGGGTACTGTGTTCAGTTTATACAAAATTTTACAATCTTGATGCATCTGTTGACTTAGTCCAAATAATTATGACGTCTTGAAAGGCTATTATAATTTTTTTCTTTGACGAAGTAAGGCGTCAAAGAAAAAAATTATAATAGCCTTTCAAGACGTCATAATTATTTGGACCACTGTTGACTCACCAGTTGTCCCCTAAATGAAATTAGAAACCATCCCTCATTTGAGAACTAATTTGGTAGTGCTGAAAAACAATATAACGGTCTTTTTTCTTGAGAATTAAAATGGCACATGAAAATGTATCTGGGTCATTCTCAGTTAATCAGCAATTCAGTACCATTGGACTTTGATGATAATTTGTGAAGAAAATAAAGGAGATATTGGCAAATCTGATGTGTTATTCTTTTCTACTAATGTTGAATAGATAGTAAAGATAATTTAAGGATGATAAGTGGAGAAGAAAGAAATTTACAAGAGTTTTAAAATAAAAAAAAGGTGTTTTGATGGCGTCCATTTTGGGACATTTTTCCATGGTCATATTTAATCATATTTTTATGTCATTTTTGTATGCACAACCAGGGCAAGTTAAGGAATAATAAAAACTATATACTCAGATTTACTTGTTCATGTATAAAATATATATAATAAACAGGGCATTATTAATATATATATTTTAGTAATAAAAATTAGTGTATGGATGTTACTGCATCGGTCAAACCTTACCTAATTTTGCGATAAATATTTACACAGAACAGAATATGGACAACACTATTCGCAAAGTAAACAGGGGTTTTGTTGTTCTTTAGATGTATTTTGTAAAATGATATATGACATGCAGGGCTTCATAATAAAAAGAAATCGTCAATCTTTTACAGACGTGGTAATATCGGTCAATAATTAACATCCAAAACGAATCCTCGTTTACTTCCAATATTACAATCGTCCGATATCCAACCCCCCTAAATGAAAGTTTGGACTCGTCCAAAAAGACGTCATCGATCTTTGTGTACACAAAGCAGCCGTGGGACTTTCGAAAATGGAGTTAAGTGTCATCGGTCAGGCGAAAGCAAGTTGTAACATCCAAAACTTAATTTAAATTCATTGATATTGTAATAAATACGCCACTAAATGGTAAGTTTTCATTGCGTGATCAGTTATTTACGTGGTTCAATATATAGGTAAATATAATATGACGGAAATTGCCAATTTGACGATAAACAACACAGATGCATATGGACGGTGACATTTTGACCTGTCAACATTTTTGTGGATGTTATATTTTGACGTGATAAGCACGTGGTTGCGTAATGTCCGTACGATTTTAGTTAAAAACAAGTTATATATTAAAATTGTGTATCTGCACTTTTTAAATATCGTAGCACTGGATGATGAAAAATAAAACAATATCCAAAGTTATTATCTGTTTTATTATACAATGTTCAAATCAATGATCAATGTTTTGGACATTACTGTTTTACTCGAACAAGTAACATCCAAAACAGGGAGTACAAACTAACCCCATTAAATTATAATTGAGGGAATATAAACAAGGTACTATTATTTTACAATAAACTAAAATTAGTTTAACATGTGTATGGTTTAACCATTGCTCTGGAATATACTTCTAATTCTGTGACATGTTTTGGACATTACTGTTTGATGCACAAACACTTGTTTTGGATGTTATTGTGACCTTAATTTTACTCGAACAAGTAACATCCAAAACAGAAAGAACAAACTAACCCCATTAAATTTTAATTGAGGGAATATAAACATGGTACTATTATATTATATAAACTAAAATTAGTTTAACATGTGTATGGTTTAACCGTTGCTCTGGAATATACTTATAATTCTGTGACATGTTTTGGACATTACTGTTTGATGCACAAACTCAGGATATTTTTTTATGTTTTGGATGTTATACAAATTCCATTTTGTCAATTGTCAAAATGTAACATCCATAATAATTCCGTAAAAAAATATATGCAATAATGAGTATTTATTTGAAAAGTCCAATGTATCTGTTTAATGAATAACCACAACAAAATCTTATGAATTCTCCTTTAAAAATAATTGACACACAAACTGTTGAACTAAACTTTTAATGTATTAATTTTGAGTCACATCCACAACAACAAATTATACATAATTACTCCCTTTCTATTGTAATATCAGTTGATAAATGATTTTAATTTTAAAGATATTAACTTCTTTATCTAAAATATATGAATTATTCTATTGAAATTGTACATTTAATGCATATATGATACTGTCAATGAAAAATATATAACATCCAAAACACAGAGGGTACTGTTAAAAAAATTCAATTAAAATATATTTCCAAATACTGAACTATCTTTTTATTATTAGAACCATAAAGATCAATGTTTTAGTCTCAATTTGAGACCAAAAAATGTACCAAAAGCCAACATTTATATTTTTCACCAAGGTATATAAAAAAATGCTGAATAACTGAGAATGACCCATATGCATATTCATGAAAACTGCAGTAAATTTTCCACAAGAGGAGTATCCCTATCTTGATTAACTGAGAAGATACAAGCATACATGTACACGTATGAAAACTTATAATTTGACTTAATCAAGGCTACCAACTTTTTTAAAAACACAATAAATTTTTTTTTGGAAGAAGTGCGTTAAAATTTGGCTTATTGTCATTCCTCTGATGTTGCACATGTGATGCTCCATGGCCAATTTGGCAAAAGATAAAATTATTGATGCATTTAAAGTTACCTGATAAGATTAATGTGAGGTTCTGCTCATTACCTTTGATGCATGTACAATGATGCTACTACAGACCTGTACTGATTAATGTTGAAGTCAATAAAATAGTCTGAGTACATGTTATCAAGCTCATGATAAGATCCAAGTAAATCTTTTGTTGGCCCAACTAGCATGACTTGGTCTTCAGTCTTTCTGAACTGATTCAATAAAGGTATTGCTGTAGATTCATTTATTTATTTGTGGATAAAGGAAAATTTGCAAATTCTAGGATATTTAATTAAATGTTTTTGCCAAACCCTGTACCCTTGAATATTGGTATGGAACAAAAATTAATGATTCTAAAAACCAAACTATAGATACATTTAACAAAGGCATTTTCCAGTCTGCTGCACACTGATAATCTGTCTCAGTTAGGTCAAACTTAGCTGCGGAACCGTAGCTCTTAGGCCCTTATGAAAAAATAGCATAAGGACCTACATGTAAGAGCTACGGTTCCGCAGCTAGGTCAAACTCTTTCAGTTGTTTGAAGTTCCAACATATATTGGCTATAAGTTCATTTTTTTATATAGTCCATCTTTGAAAGTATACTTGTATGTGTACAACTGTACTAACAATTGTTTTAAAGATCTCTTTATTTTTCAGAAAGACTCCCAAAGTGCCTGAAACTCTTCTTAAAAGAAGAAAAAGAAATGAAGAAGTCCGAGCTAAGAAGGCAAAATCTGCCGTAATGGCAAAAAAGGTAAAAAGGATGCTCAGCTCTTGTTGGACTTGATGTAAAGAAACAAGAGCTGCAATCCTAACTTAAAAATGTGAAAGGAATTAAGGATGCTCAGCTCTTCTTGCATATATTAATGTGAGAAGTTGAAAAGCTGCAATCCTATTAGAAAATTGAAAGGTAGTTGGTACTACAATCATACAGGAATGGACCAACCCATTGAGAGGATGCCCAGGTCAAAAAATGCATCAAAGGGCTTCAAGTACATGTAAGACAGCTAAAGCTGCAATCCTAACAAATGCTAATTTTTGCATTAAGGATGCTCAGCTATGCTTGCAGAATTTGATAGGCTTATGTTGTATCTCATGATGTAAAAGATCCCTATAGCTAGGATGCTCAGCTCTTTTCTTATTAGAATTTAAGCTGCAATCCTAAGGGAAGCGAATTTTATATACTGGTCTTCAAATGACTGGAAAAGGAGTTCAAGTAAGATTTATTGTGTAGATTAGTCTTGTTAGTGTGAATGGGTGAAGTATGAATTTTCAATCATTTTCTTCCCCAATAGTACATTTTGGTATTTTAGGTAGTTTGTTTATTACGATTTAATTTAATAAGGAATTGAAGAAAAAGACGAGTTTAATTTAAAAAAAAAAAAAAGGCAAATTAAGGTGTTCAGAATACAATATGGCCAAAACCATTTTAAGAGGTTTGGAACTTACAGTACAGGTAGGGACTTATTTTTATGGATGCCTTAATCCATCTAGATGTCAGACTGGTCGGACAGTTGTCCCAGTGTAATAAACACCTGCTGTGCAATATCCAAGTGGAAGGTCGTAAATCAATCTGTACCAACTTGATTAGAATTAAATTTTACCTGTACAGATATATTAGTATTTATGGAGGATAGATAAATGTAAAATATTGTTTTGTATTCAAAGAGAAAGAATTAAAATTAAAATTAAATATAAGAAATAAAATTAAAATTAAATATAAGAATAAAAATTAAAATTAAATATAATTTTATTTTTTTTATAATTTGAAAATGAAATAAAGACGATTTTTAAAAATATATTGTGTTGCCAATTATTTCAATAGTTTTGTGCCAATAAACTATTTTGTATTTGTATTTGTAAACCGTAAATATTTCATCTAATTCAAAATAATAAGCCTAATAACAACCAAGACTGTTTTCAATAGAAGTTAAATCAAATTTTTGAGACTTCAATCCCGTAAATTATACGAGTTTTCGTTGATGGTTATATTATTTCCCGCTTTTAACGTCCTGTTCCTTTATATGTTATTATAAGAAACTCAATTTTAAGTATAAGGCCAACATATCGTATTTATGAAATATATATAGGCATTGTGAATTAAGTTATTTTCCTTTTGATACAACTTTCCCCGTCGGAGCCTCTACTTCTATTCACACCTGTCAATCATTTCTCGCAAGTGAAACATTTTGGTCAGACAGATCACTCGTGCTTTCTATTTTGACATATTTCCCGTTAATCTCTTTGAAAGTCAAACAATTGGTTTCCTTTAATACAATATTTATAACGCCGAGATCATATTTCGATTCCTATTTTTTTTATTTTATTTAAAATTGTTGACACTCGAGATAATATGCCTTTCTATTTTCATGTCTAAAATATTTATGAAAATCGCCGGTGTTATAAATATATTTTACAAATTGTATCAAATCGATACACGAAAATCAAAGTTTAACCTTATATAGTTTATTGACTAAATGCACATTTATACCCCAATGGGGTTGAAGGCTAGTCGTAGTGGTAAATAAAAATATTCTATTCTATTTTATTCTATTCTATTCGTACTAGTCATGATCAGCTGTCTTTACTTTTTCGTCGTACTTCTAGTCATTCTAAAGCTCGCGCAGTCAGTTTGATTTTTTAAATCGATGTTGTATTATTTCCGAAGTTTAAAGGAGGTCTCCAAATAGATTATTTAAATGGGAATCCGGGAAATGACTGATAAAAATAAAACAAAAAATAGTTAAAGAAGACTAAATCGTGTTTTTATTATACATGTATGTAAATCGATTAAATTTCTATTCTGGTAAATCGATCCAAGAGCCTCAAAACTAAAACACAATACTGTCAATCATTCCACATCAAATTTAATCATGAATGAATTTTCCCACGGTCGGTCAGTAAGGTCACCTGTGTTTACTGTTACGACATTTCCCGCCATATAAAAATCTGGTAAACGGAAAAAAAGTCACAGGAAAAAAAGTCACGGGAAAAAAAGTCACAAAATATCTAGGAAAAAAAGTCGCAGGAAAAAAAGTCACAAGAAAAAAAGTCACAGGAAAAAAAGTCACAATATTTTTTAGTAAAATTATTTATCAGAAGTATGTTGGAATGCACATGAAAAGGTAACTATGTACATGTATGCAATAAATGATTCAACTGGAGTTTTTGAATGCATAGAAAAAAGCCATAATATATTTGTATCAGATTACTTACTCTTAGTGGTAAAGTTTAATCTTTAAAAACCATAAAGGAAGTATATACAAACTAATAAAAGCGTAATATAATATGTTCTTTTTTTCAAAATTGACTTTTTATCAAACAGGGAAAGCTGATTGTTTCCTTTCATTTAATATTGAGCTTAAGTTGTATTTCAATGGTGTGACTTCCTACAGGAAGTGGCAGGTCTACAAAAGGGAGAAGGTGTCACAAGAAGCCACACATCAATATCAACAGTCCCTGTTAGTATTAATGGCAATGAGTTATTTGTTTAACACTGAATTGAAGGAATAATACTTTATCTTCAAAAATCAAAATGACTTGTGATCAAGTCATGTACAGATATAAAACAAAAATAATACAACAAATTCTTGAAAACATGCATGTATCAATAGTACACCAGCATGTACACGTTTCATTTTAATGTTTTGCGATTTATATCTAAATTTCCAAAGCTAGTCGTATAAAATGAATTAAAAAATGTCCATTTCCATACAAAATATTTATTGGGAATGTTTTCCAATATATTCATATATATGTGCGACCATATGACCATTTCCATAAAAAAAAATATATTTGGAAAGTTTCTCCTATTAATACATGTATGTGCAGACCATATGACTATTTCATACAAAAAATATATATTGTGACTTTTTTTCCTGTGACTTTTTTTCCTGTGACCTTTTTTCCTGTGACTTTTTTTCCATGACTTTTTTTCCGTGACTTTTTTTCCTGTGACTTTTTTTCCTACATTCAAAAATCTCGTGCAGTGGACAAAATCGATCTTTAATATCTTTTATTAGCATTCAATATTATTGTGAGTGGAGTCAAGTTAAAGTTCAACCACGTGCACACGCTGTTGATCACTGAATTGTGTATCATGGAATTGTCTTTTCACGGCAATTTTTTCTTTTAGATTGCTATAAAAAATATAACATTTACATGGATTGTGCGTAAATTATTATTATGCAAAAAAGTTCGGGATTTCGGGATTTCGGGATTAAGCCTTTCGGGATCTGGGAATTCTTGTTTCGCGATGTCGGGATTTAAATTTATTTAAATTCGGGACCTTGTGACTTCGTGTTTTTAAGCCCGGGATTTCGAGATCCGGACCCCTTTTACCCCCTACCCCCAAATGCAGATCAATTATATTAATTTAGCATAATGAACAAACACGGAAATCTTAAAATAAACTTATGCCCCGGAAGAATCAATATTTTCTTCTAGTGTTATTATTTGCGTTCTATTTTAGTCATACATCTCCAACTTTCGGACAATATTTGTTTACAGTAAAAAGTAAAAACTACACAGAATCATCAAGCTACTAATAATATACAAGTGTTGCTCACTGTAATTATTTTTATCTCGGAACTGACACAACAGACAGAATATTAAATACAAATTTTAGAAATATTTTGCATGTGACCGTATGCAGCAGCACTTGAGATAGCATTCTGCTAATCAATGGATTTACGTGGAAAATAAATTATCAGTAAAATAAAAATAACCGTAAGCTTCAAGAAATAGAATACATGTAAAAATATATATGTTTAAACAATTTATGCAAACAAATAACAAAAAGATACAAAAAAAAAAAAAAACGAAAAGGAACATAAAATAAAAATAATTTTAGGAGCAAAGAAAATAAATATTAACAGTTGAAATATCAAAACCATAATTAACAAAAATAGGCTATTTTTATTAAACAATGTTTTCTCCAGTACTTCACCTGTAAAAATATTTTATGTCAAATACGATGTAGAACTAATATAATCAATAAAGTGACTGAGAGGTTAAAATTACAGGTAATCTGATTCTGAAATCAGTGAACCGTAATTTTAGCAACACGGATTATAGTGTCACTATAAGATGAAAGGACCATTCACACCTGGATCTGTTGTTTAATGAACATACTACCTACCATAAAAATGTCCGATTATTCATATCCGACTAGACGGATTAAGACATCCATAAAAATAAGTCCCTACCCGTACTGTATTACATGTGTATAAAAGTGCTTCTTTTAATAGCCTTAATTTGTTTGTATAGAAACAAGCCGAAAAGAAAAAGGTCATCTTTACAAGGGCAGAAAAATATGTCAAGGAATACAGAGGAAAGGAACGTGACCAGATCCGTCTCCAGAGACAGGCCAAGAAAGGAAACAACTTCTATGTGCCTCCAGAATCAAGACTGGCTTTTGTTACCAGAATCAGAGGGTAAGTTTCTGTTACAGATTACACCAAAATAATATAAACAAGGCCAACAAGAGATTAGAAATAGTCGGCTATGGGGGGGGGTAAACAGTCTGCGCCAAAATCTTTTTCATCTACTAGTCCGGAAACTAAATATATAAACTTGTCCCTATATGACTAAAATTTTCACTAGTTCAAATCAATATTAACTAGTCTTGGTCATCGGGACTAGTGCACGTGGCAAACCGTGCAGACTGGATTAAAGTTAAAATTTTGGCATAGTAGCCTGCATCTTATATTTATTCACAATATATATAGTTCTATATATCACAAATCACAAATTTTGGGTGCCATTGGTGAGAGGGACCCTGGTATAATGTATCTGTTACTGGTCATTAAAAACTAGATTTTCATTGACACGCTTGTTAAAAATTTAAATCATGTCAAACTTTGTTCCTCTTTCATTCAAAAAAGTATTTTTTGAACATCAGTACTTAATTAATAATAGCAACATGTGTATTTGAAATAGGTATAAAATATAATTCTGCTTTATTCGATGCAGTATTTGTTTGAATTCCCTATAGCTTTGTTAAATAAACAAAATATATGGAATGCAAATGACAACCAATTTAAAACTAGGCCTTAATCATTGTTATTCTAGTTGTGCAAATATAGGCCAAACAAAGTTCAGAAATAACTTCTGGAGTACATAGCGAATCTATTAGCCAGTTTGACCAATCAACAAGTACTTGACTTAAAATTTTCGTTGTTTAAATTCATTTGTGTCTGTCCTACAAAATTTTAGAGAGGATCTGTTGGCAATGTAGTCTTGTGTTTCGATGCCTAAAGACCATGTGTGTACAAAGTTTTATCCAAAGGGATCCAAGTACATGTATCATAATACATTGTAAGTGATAATAACAATATATAGAATATAACTTAAAACATTTAAATTTCTTGTATTTCAGTATCAATGGTGTTCATCCCAAACCAAGGAAGGTAATGCAGCTTTTCCGACTACGACAGATCAACAATGGAACATTCATGAAACTTAATAAAGCTACCATCAACATGCTGAGAATTGCTGAGCCATACATTACATGGGGGTAAGACTAAATATACATGAACAACTGAAATTTATCTGAATACAAAGTAGTAAAAGAATGCATGGCAAACTATGTAAATAACAGATGTTTACACTTTTAAAAAATCCATATAAAAGGGGATCTTCATGTATTAAAAAAAAAATAGAATTATAAAAAATACCAAGTAAATTCAAAACTAAATCCTAAAACTAAAGTTTTAAAGGGTGAACAAGTCTGAATTTGGCTTCTAGTTCCTAAGTTCATCAGAATTGCCATTTGTCTGAAATTCGTGCAAAGGGAGGTAAGCACAACATGCAATATTATAAAAGATGTGGTTTGATTGCCATTATCAGCTATAAAAGGCCCAAAAATGATTTTTTTCGAGTTTTGCAGTTTATTTTTGAGAGTGCAATTTTTATACAGCATGTTTTTTTGTAAACAGTGCACATTTCATATACAGTGGTTTATATATTGTTTTTGTATTTCAGCTACCCAAACTTGAAGAGTGTACGAGAATTGATCTACAAAAGAGGATATGCTAAAGTTAGAGGACAGAGAATACCACTCACAGACAACTCTATCATTGAGAAAACTTTAGGTAAATCATTTAACTTTTTATGTACAATGTTCAGTAAGAAAAACACTTTCTGTTCACTCAAAAATCAGGGGTTAAAAAATGTTGTTACAGATAACTAGCCCAGGACTTATTGGCAGCAGGATTTTACTAGCCCTGTTCGAAGAACTGCTAGCCCATGTATGCCTAACAAATCAGAGTTTGCTGCATAATACATGGTGGGTGCCATGTTTTGAAGGGGACATTATACACCGTTTTAAACTAGTTTATTTTCTGGCAGAGAAAACATGTTTATTGGTTTTATCGTGTGAAACAAGTGGTTTAATTATTATATTAGTTGTCCACACATACAAGGGAGACCTTTTATTGGGATGGTCGGGAAAACACTGGCAATATTCGCAGAACATGGTCTCGCTAATTTCATCCTGGCGCCACAGCCGACCTTGTCCAGGGGAATCTTTCTGTCCATGTCACTAGATATGTTCTTTTCCGCTTTTCCCGATCGTATTTTACATTTTTTCTAGATGAATTTTCAGCCTCAATAGTACCCCCTTCATCTACCGATTAATTGAAAATCTCGACAAAAGCAATGTACAATACCCCTGTACTGAGAAATCGATATTGAAAGTGTGAGATATTGCAATCAATAGATGATACCTGGCCACCCTGAGTTATTTGTTCTATTTTTATACGACCGCAAAATTTGAAAAATTTTTCGTCGTATATTGCTATCACGTTGGCGTCGTCGTCGTCGTCCGAATACTTTTAGTTTTCGCACTCTAACTTTAGTAAAAGTGAATGGAAATCTATGAAATTTTTACACAAGGTTTATGACCACAAAAGGAAGGTTGGTATTGATTTTGGGAGTTTTGGTCCCAACATTTTAGGAATTAGGGGCCAAAAAGGGCCCAAATAAGCATTTTCTTGGTTTTCGCACTATAACTTTAGTTTAAGTTAATAGAAATCTATGAAATTTTGACACAAGGTTTATGACCACAAAAGAACGGTTGGGATTGATTTTGGGAGTTTTGGTTTCAACAGTTTAGGAATTAGGGGCCAAAAAAGGGCCCAAATAAGCATTATTCTTGGTTTTCGCACAATAACTTTAGTTTAAGTAAATAGAAATCAATGAAATTTAAACACAATGTTAATGACTACAAAAGGAAGGTTGGTATTGATTTTGGGAGTTTAGGTCCCAACAGTTTAGGAATTTATAGGGGCCAAAAAGGGACCCAAATAAGCATTTTTCTTGGTTTTCGCACCATAACGTTAGTATACATGTAAGTAAATAGAAATCTATGAAATTTAAACACAAGGTTTATGACCATAAAAGGAAGGTTGGTATTGATTTTGGGAGTTTTGGTCCCGACAGAATAAGGGGCCCAAATGGTCCAAAATTAAACTTTGTTTGATTTCATCAAAATTGAATAATTGGGGTTCTTTGATATGCCGAATCTAACTGTCATGACTGTGTATGTAGATTCTTAACTTTTGGTCCCGTTTTCAAATTGGTCTACATTAAGGTCCAAAGGGTCCAAAATTAAACTTAGTTTGATTTTGACAAAAAATGAATCAGTTAGTTAGGTTCTTTGATATGCTGAATCTAAAAATGTACTTAGATTCTTGATTATTGGCCCAGTTTTCAAGTTGGTCCAAATCGGGGTCCAAAATTAAACTTTGTTTGATTTCATCAAAAATTGAATAAATGGGGTTCTTTGATATACCAAATCTAACTGTGTATGTAGATTCTTCATTTTTGGTCCTGTTTTCAAATTGGTCTACACTAAAGTCCAAAGGGTCCAAAATTAAACTTAGTCTGATTTTAACAAAAATTGAAATCTTGGGGTTCTTTGATATGCTGAATCCAAAAATGTACTTAGATTTTTTATTATGGGCCCAGTTTTCAAGTTGGTCCAAATCAGGATCTAAAATTACTATATTAAGTATTGTGCAATAGCAAGTCTTTTCAATTGCACAGTATAGCGCAATGGCAAGAAATATCTAATTGCACAATATTGTGAAATAGCAAATTTTTTTTAATTAGAGTTATCTTTCTTTGTCCAGAATAGTAAGCAAGAAATATCTAATTGCAAAATATTGTGCAATAGCAAGAATTTTTTTTAATTGGAGTTATCTTTCTTTGTCCAGAATCAACTTAAATCTTTGTTATATACAATATACAATGTATATTCACTTTTTACTACCAACTGATAAATTAAAATAATCTTTACCATTCAGTGATAACAAGCAGTTTTTTTTACATCTTAATATTTTATGATGTATTTAAATGAGTAGTTATTGTTGCAAACTCCATTAGAAATTTTAATTGAGATTAGTTTTGGAATAAGGGAAAGGGGGATGTGATTAAAACAATTGGGAAGAGAAAACAAAAATTTTAAGTTCATTAGAACACATTCATTCTGTGTCAGAAACCTATGCTGTGTCAACTATTTAATCACAATCCAAATTTAGAGCTGAATCCAGCTTGAATGTTGTGTCCATACTTGCCCCAACCGTTCAGGGTTCAACCTCTGCGGTCGTATAAAGCTACGCCCTGCGGAGCATCTGGTTAAAACATGTAACTGTACAACAGAGTTGCGTTCAATATCGTAGGGTTACGTAGTGCTACATAGATTTTTGTCTACTGAACCAGTAGCTAGCCTAGCTGCTATCAATATCTATGTAGCAGCTAGGCTAGCTACTCGTTCAATAGCCATAAATCTGCATAGCCTAAGTAGCCGCTACGATATTGAATGCAACCCTAGACCTGTACAAACCAGTTCAAATGCTTTGAATCCCGGATGACGTAATTGAATCTGATTGACTAAGATAAAATAGGGATGAAGGGATTTTCCACTATCTATTTAGGAAACGCAATAATGTTTTGTTCCTAGTCCGTCTGGCATATTGGGTTAAAGTTTTGATTGCCCGAGGCGCAAATGATCTAGTGTCGGGCTAGTGGATTTTTTAACCCCTGAAAATAACCCATAAAAGGGTAGGGCATTGTTGAATTTGTTTTTTTGCGCTATATATAATGGGTTTAAACTTGCTCAACTGATAAAAAATTGAGTCTTTTTGACAGCATTTGAAACAATTGTTTGTAGGTATTATTTGTCTTTCTTAATCTAGAGATCCTCAAGTGCTTTAATGGGGGAATCATAACGTTTATTTGTTTGGTTTGTTCTAAAATGGGGTCTTCAATAAAAAGTTATTAAGCCATATTTTATTGGCTTTAGTCCTAATATTATATATAGCTTTTCAGAAACAATTTTGAACTTTTGTCAATCTCTTGTACATGTTTTCAAGCTTTTAAAATCAAAGAGATCCCATTGTTTCAAGCTTCACAACTCTCAATTGTCCCTGGCAGACAGTAATAATTGTTAATTTTAAATAGAGTCATACTAACCAACATAATTTTTTATGATGTATACAAATTCTTTTTCATCTCTTCAGGTAAATATGGAATCATCTGTATGGAAGATTTGATCCACGAAATTGTCACAGTAGGACCAAGCTTCAAACAGGCTTCCAACTTCTTGTGGCCCTTCAAACTAAACACACCAAATGGTGGTTGGAGGAGGAAGTACAACCATTTCAACGATGGTGGAGACTTTGGATGCCGAGAGGACCAGATCAATCCTTTATTGAGGAAAATGGTCTAAATACAAAGACTTGAGCAAATTAAAAAAAGAAAAACATGAAATATTTTGTTTTATTTCATCTACATCTGAGATCATTTAAAATCGATCAGTAGAATTTCTAAGTAAGGTCAAATGAAAAATAAGTTTAGGGTTCATGCTGTCGAGATTCTTAATGCAGTGCAAGTTGGAAATATTATTTTAATATCTTTACATAAACATGCAATGATATGCATGAATTAGCATGTAATATGCATGGACTGTCTTGGCTTGAAAACCACATTTTATGGGTAAATTTACAAATTAGTACACTCTTCTGATTGTCCTATCTACATACATTCTATTACCAACAATTCTGAATTGATAGCTTTTCTAGATTTTATCTTGCTCAGTAATGGTCATGGCCAAAATTTTGAAAGCTGTATAGATAAATGTCTTGGGAGGATATTTATTCAACCAAAAGGGATCTTTTTATTGTCTTCACGTCCTATTGATTTAACTTGGTGTTATCATCTTGTTTTATGGCTTAGTGACCAAGGTTACATTTACAAGGTCAAGTACATATCTGATACTCCCATGTATAAGCAATAGGTCATTTTATGTTTTTGGGTTCTCAGATTCTATACAGATCACAGTAAAAAAAAATCTCTATTTGGTGTATGGATTGAATACAATCTAATTAAAAACCGATCTCTCATCGCTCCTGTTTCTGATATGTCGCGTGGGAGATCTAACGAAACCGGCTTTGAGGTCACATGTGAGTGAACTAAAAGTTGTGAATTTATAAAGATATGCAAATGAGTTGACGACCTATTAATAAGCCAATCAAAAAAGTTTGAATTATTTTGACTGACGATTTCGTCGTAAATAAAATGAGTTACATCCCCTTGCCTTGCGTTAAACTTCGAAGATCGTGGAAGACTCAATTTCATTGGTCGAAAAAGACACACCTACGAGGTCACTCACATGTGACCTCGAAGCGGGTTTCGTTAGATCTCCCACGCGACATATCAGTAACAGGAGCGATGAGAGATCGGTTTTTAATTAGATTAGATTGAATACAAGTTACTTGTCCAGCTGGCATGGTTCATATTCCATTGCTATAATAATGAGACCACTATCCACCTAAGACGGTAGTTTATTTAGTCTGTGTATGCTATATATACAACTACTAACAAGCTCTGAAGAGCTTGTAAATCTGATAGATCAACAAAACATGCACACATACAATTAAACATAAAAAGCAATATATAAATGTACAACACAAAAGTTCTTCAAAGTAACACACTGACACATGCAGTTGTGAAGTAAAAACAACGTTAAAGTGAAATGGTTTGCACTAAAAAAAAAAATTGGGAAAGAACTAGAAATAACTGAACTTGGGCAGTTTCAGATTACTGTATGATAGAAGTAGTGCCCAACAACTTTCTTTTTTTTTCTTCAAAAAGTTTTCAAGAAATCTTCAATGCACAGTATTGTGCAATAGATTTGTTAGCTCTTTCACCACATTAATTTTGTGACATAAACCTCTATTATGTCAAAAATTTGATCACAATCCAGATGGTATCGAGCTTGAATTTTTTGACCAGGAAAAATTTGTACATGAACCCAATTGTGTAAATTTTGATAATTTGCTGTCAGTTGATGTCAATGAAGCGTATTCAAATTTTAAATCTGAATTTGTTAACATCATTGACAAGCATATACCAATGAAAAAAAGATCAATAGTAGCACCTGCACCCTTTATGAATAAAGATCTAAGAAGTGCAATCTACAAAAAAAGAATGTACCATAACAGATTTCTTAAAAATAAAAGTGATGCCAACTGGGAGTTGTACAGAAAACAGAGAAATACTGTGACAAAAATAAAAAAGAGCTCAATTAAAACATATTTTTATGAAAGAACTGCTGGTGGTCCAAAGTCAACAACATTTTATTCCACTATTAAACCATTTCTATCAAATAAAAGTATTAAATCAAACAATAACATAATTTTATATGAAAATGATAACTTCTCAGTGATCCTAAAGAGGTATCAGAAATTTTCAATAAATTTTTCATAAATGTGGCTAAAGATATAGGAGATAAAAACATTAAAATAGACCGAAATCATCCAAGTATAATAAAAATTGAAGAAAATAAAAATGATTATAATGAGTTGAATTTTAAACCTGTAACAGAAGAGTTTGTGAGTAAACAAATAAATAGGTTAAATATACTGACCGGCTTTAGAAACGCAACACTAGATTATTCTTTTCAATTTTCATTTTTAATTATGCATTTTTTTGTAAACAAACTTATGAATAGAAAGTTCTGTCATTATTTAAATGTTTGGAAAAAAAATGCAGTTCGAATGTTGAATTGATTACGTCATTTTCGGTGTTCAAATATTGTCGTATACACTGAAACCCTGGTTTTCCCCTTACCAATGAACGTGTCACCGTCAAAAGCAATGGCTGCCTGTAACAAACGCCAAAATGATTGTCAGAAAGGTCAACCATTTCTGTTCTGCACGTTTTGGTTTCTGTTTTGCACCTTCTGATTTTGCCGTTGTTCCACCAATTACAATGGGTTTTGTCAATTATGCGGTTTAAACTTTAAGGCTCTAAATGTTTTTCTGCAGTCGATTCTTTGCCAGTTCAGTTAATGGGAAACATTTATGGCAATAATCTGTGCAAAATTTCATTCATCAATTTGGTTAGCAGTTGACGTTACAGCCGTAGATCTGTCTCACAAATGACGTTGTCTAAATCAAATTCTATTGACGTTGCATTGTCACTACATGTTGATCTAGTGTTTGATGGTCTTCAACAAATCCAGTCTACCGGTTTCATTGTCGGGAGGACAGTAGGACGAGTTTCTGACGTCAATTTTTTGTGTTGCAGCACGTTCACGTTTTCCTGTTTGCAGAATTTTAACGAGTTGATTCAGGTTTTCATTTCTGAGTTTTGGCAATATGGAGATGCAACATTTTTTAAATGATTTAAGTGTGTCCAAGGATTGAACGAACTGTTTCACAAAGAAAAAAAACCGGAAAAAATCTTTTATTGGCTCGAAATTTCTCTTTCTGAAATTTCGTGCGATCTAAAAAATCTGGTATGTTCAAAAACCACAGGTAAGTCAGGTGTTTATTTTTCGAAAGGGAAAGACATATGATGAGCATGAATAGTAGTTGTATGAGGATCAAACATTATTTGGTGAAAAAAATTCTACACAATGAGTGTTGCGTTTTTAAAGCCAGTCAGTATATAAGAAAAGCCACTGGATATGACACTATTTCACCAAAAATTATAAAATTGGCACAGCCAGTAATAGCAAATCCTATTAAAATTTTAGTTAATAAATCAATTGAAAGCTCAATTTTTCCTGATAATCTTAAAGCTGCTCAGGTTTCCCCACTTTTTAAAAAGAATAACTCTCTTGATAAAGAAAATTATAGACCTGTAAGTGTGTTGCCATGTATTTCTAAAATTTATGACCAACTAATGGAATTCTTAAATAAACATTTTCATCCTCTATGGAATTCTTAAATAAACATTTTCATCCTCTTCTTTCGGCATTTAGGTCAGGTTTTAAATTGGTTGCCAAACTGCACTTATTAAAATAAAAGAAGACTGGAAAAAAGCTCTGGACGAGAACAAATTTATTGCTGCAATTTTGATGGATCTATCTAAAGCATTTGATTGTTTACCTCATGATTTACTTTTACTTAAATTAGAAGCATACGGTCTGTCTAAAAATTCTCTAAAATTAATAAAAAGTTATTTAGAAAACCGAAAACAACGAATAAAAAAAATAAGTTCTTACAGCGAATGGGATCGTATGTTTAAAGGCGTACCACAAGGGTCAATTCTTGGTCCAGTACTTTTCAATGTCTTCATAAATGACATATTTCATTTTGTACAAAAAAGCACCATTTATAATTATGCTGATGACAACACTGTATCATACAGTGATCATAATTTAGATGAAGTTGTTGAAAGTTTAGAAACTGATAGTTTAAATCTAATAAACTGGTTTTCTATAAATTTAATGAAGGCTAATCCTGACAAATTCCAGGCTATAGCCATTGAGGAAAAAATCAAATAAACATAATTTGCTATTTAATTTAAATGGAAATAAAATTTCTTGTGAAAAAAATGTTAAACTTCTTGGAATAACTATAGATTCGGACTTAAATTTTAACAATCATATTTCTGAAATATGTAAAAAGGCTTCAAGACAATTAAATATTCTAAAACGTATGGCCCGGGTAAATATTTAAACAGGCTAGGTAGGTTAACAGCATACTACTCATTCATACTTTCGAACTTTAACTATTGTCCAGTAATTTGGCACTACTGTAGTGAAAAAAATTCTTTTAAAATGGAAAAAATTCAAGAAAGAGCTCTAAGATTCATTTATGAAGATTATGATATTCCTTACGAAAAATTGCTAGAAAAATCTAAATTACCATCTTTAAAAATAAGAAGAATAAAAACAATTGCAATAGAAACATTTAAAATGATTCACCAAAAAAGTCCGAGCTACCTTCATGATTTGATTGATATAAAAATTAACAAGTATGATTTAAGATCACAGGAAACAGCAGTACTCCCAAGAGTTCGAACTACTAAATATGGCTTAAGATCGTTTCGCTATAATGCTGCACAAATATGGAATGAGCTACCGAACCATTGTCAAGTGGAAACATCTTTCGACCAATTCAAAAAATTGGTACAAACATGGGATCCAAGTAACAGCTCATGCCAGTGCAGTGCATGCATATAGTATTTATGCCTGTTTTATTTTACTTTTATTCTCTGTGTGACTATTTGATTTGTGCAATCTTATTATTAACTTGTGCTATGTTTTAAGTGTACTATATGCTTTTAACTTATATATGTCATTATGGTATCTTACTATGCAGTGGGTGGTAAAGGGTTATTTTCGTGCAACGTGATCACCGTTTTTTATTTCACGTTCAACGTGTTTTTACTTTTTTATTTGACGTACAGTCGTGCAAGACGGGTGCCTCGTTCAACGTGTTCTGCTAATTTAATTTTACGTACATCGTGATGTTCAAAGTCTTATTTTGCGTGCTCGGTATTTTTCAAATAAAATTCAAACACTTGCCAGGGATCGTCAAGAAATACTTTTTTAAAAGCCGTAAACCAATTATATCATAAATGTGTATACTAAATCGGGAATATCAAGTATAGTCCGTTTGACTTCTATAAATCTTCAAAAAATAATTCTTAAAATTTCATTTTTAAAGATAAATATTTTTTTTCTTCATGTATGTTAATGTATGATATATACGAACTCTGACTATGAATATCATAATTTTAAACCTATAATCAAAAAAGTTACTCATTAGGTCTCTATGTTACTTCAATTTATTTTAATATAAAATACTCAATGGAGTACGTATGAGTAGTGTAACAGCCTTCCATTCAAAACAAAAACATTAGACATGTGCTCTAAACCTGTTTTATTGTACCATGTGACTTTACTCATTTAAATAACTCTGGTCATGTGATTACTGAGCTTTCTGTATTCAATGAGAAATACAAAAGCATGCACACATGACCAGAGTTATTTAAATGAGTAAAGTCACATGGTACAATGAAACAGGTTAAGAGCACATGTCTAATGTTTTTGTTTTGAATGGAAGGCTGTTGCACTACTCATACGTACTCCATTGAGTATTTTATATTAAAATAAATTGAAGTAACATAGAGACCTAATGAGTAACTTTCTTGATTATAGGTTTAAAATTATGATATTCATAGTCAGAGTTCGTATATATCATACATTAACATACATGAAGAAAAAAAATATTTATCTTTAAAAATGAAATTTTAAGAATTATTTTTTGAAGATTTATAGAAGTCAAACGGACTATAAAACAAAGAGTTTATATATACAAGAGGACAGTGACTCAGTCACAAAAGATTCAAATAAAAGTATTTATTTTTCGCGCAACGTACATTACAGAAATTATTTCACGTTCAACGTGAAATTATGTCTCATTTCACGTTTTTTTCGTGCAAGCACCCCCCCCCCCCCTTTTACCACCCTCTATGCATTATATGTTTAAAATTGTGTTGTTTTCATGACTTTTGTATGTGTGTATTGTATTGTGTGTGTGTGTATTGTATTTTGTTATTAAGTCGATTTGAAAAGCTCACTAGAGCTTGTGTTATGTAGTTTATTGAATATCGACTCTAAATAAAACTTTGAATTGAAAAAAAAATTTGCCCCAACTGTTCAGGGTTCGACCACTGGGGTCATATAAAGCTGAGGAGCACCTGGTTTAAGAGATGAATTGTAATTAATATATTTCAATGAGACTGAAGAAGTTGTACTTAAGATAAATAATAATTTTACCAGTGGTAGCCGTGCCTAAATTGTATTTCGACATTTATCTCCTAATAATGACTTGTTTAATGGAATTAAATTGCTTATTTGTAAGCTTTCTCTGCAATAGGCTGTTAAAAAATAGTTTATTAAAAAAGATGTGGTATGATTGCCAATGATACAATTCTCCACAAGAGACCAAAATGACAAATGAACAACTATAGGTTACCGTACATCCTTCTACAATGAGCAAAGCCCATTCCGCTAAGTCCCCGAAATGACGATGTAAAACAAATTAAACGAGAAAACTAATGACCTTGTATATGTACAAAAACTGAAGGTCATCTAATTACTCGCTATATAAAGAAAAATCGCCCATTTAACAAAAATAGTTAAACAAATAATACGTTAATACAAAATGAAATCATTTCTTAAAAAAACTGCAAAAATGTTCATTCTGATTGGAAAAGTGGTATTGTCACATAGTGCGTTGAAACAAGGAATTGTATATTTATTGGTTGAAATAAACGGTGGCATAGCAAAGATCAAGCTCCCTCAAAAAATGCTGAAACACACTGGCGGCATATCTTATAACAACATATATGGTAGACTGGAATCGGCGACAACCACTGAATATACAACGGCTTCTGACTGGGGACATGTACGTAATGTGGCGGGACTATATATATAGTACGAGGCTAGATAACGAGGTGTATGCGAGCTACTACACTTGTTTCGAGCCGAGTACAAATACAGCTGATATTTAAAGACACTAAACAGTTATTGTCTTTATCCTGCAATTAATTCTGTATATTGTTTGTGTTTCGAAAGATACAAAAACTAACATATTTAGCATTTATTTTCGATTTGTAATCCCTTGAGACCCGAGTAGTAATATCAAAATCCCACATTACGCTGAAGACGCCAAAAAAAAAGAATCTCGAATGATCAACAATAATACATCGCTCAAGGTGAATAATTATCTTTTTAACATTACAACATATTTCAACAGTAAAAAAAATATAACAAAACATTGTCAAATTTGAAACAGAAGTGAACGAGTTGTCCTACGATTCAGACTTGACATTCACTAAACATGCTTGCTGAAATTGACATTTGGCTATTTTTTTTTTGATTTTGTAACACAATCATACACATTCAAGTTTGAAATCGACAATTGTCATCGTCATTGGAATGCAACTGGAACACACATTCTGAGGTCACACAGGTTCAAACAATACTCAGTCCGGCAGTGGGCGGAGCTTTAAAGCGATATCTGTAGGGCTGTATCTGTATAGTAGGACACCCAATTGCAGGATAAATATATTGATGAAACCTCTATCAAAGTTTTAAAAATTGATCAATAGGACATGCATGTCTGGATAGAGGATAGGACTTTTGGTTGACTGGAATCTGCGACAACCACTGAACTACAGGCTTCTGACTGGCGACAGGCACGTAATTTGGCGGGACTATAAAATGCAACCTCTTTTTCACAGTTTGAATAATTGATCAATAGGACATTTATGTCTGGATCGAGGATAGCACTTATGGTACTGTCTTACCAATGGTTTGTAGTTGTTCGTTGCCTTTACCAATATAAACTGACTTCCTTGAAATAACAAGTGCTGAAAATGGCGTTACAGCTAATTTCCTAATGCATGTTGAGCAAGACTGGTTAGCTTGCTTGCTTAGTTTGTACATTGTACAATTATATTGGAATAACGTCTAATTCAATTTAGGTATAATATATACAGGTTTAACTATGCCTATGTATACTGTTTGAAGATGTCAATCTTAATTACAAAGCTTGAATAAACATTTATACAAACAATGCAAGCAATCCAACCAAAATTTACTCTACAAGCATTAGGAAATTAGTTGTAATCTTCAATCGTGGTCTGTCTGTGTATGATACTATCAGATATGAGGTCGACCTATAGTTGGTGTAGTTGAAATTTTTATGGATGTTCGCGTCGATCTGACGGTGTTCATATTACCTAAACTTCAATACCTGGTTGATTGGTGAATGTTTATATTATGTTACTTTTGATATATAAAGCGAAAATACCAATATTTGTTGTGTGGTACGATCATAAGATGTACAAATCCGCCTAGCATATAGTTTATCTGACCTCATTTTCAAATAACATTGATAATGCATGTAAATCATGTAGAAAAACCTTCATATTACTTATTTAACATAAATTCAATCAAGTAAAGCAGGCGCTCACAGTGGTTCAGTGTGAACACTCTGGTTTTTATACGACCGCAAAAACTGAAAATATTTTGGTCGTATATTGGTATGACGTTGGCGTCGTCGTCGTCGTCCGAAGACATTTAGTTTTCGCACTATATCTTTAGTAGAGGTATATAGAAATCTATGAAATTTATACACAAGGTTTATGACCATAAAAGGAAGGTTGGGATTGATTTTAAGAATTTTGGTCTTAACAGTTAAGGAATTAGGGACCAAAAAGGGCCCAAATAAGCATTTTTCTTGGTTTTCGCACAATAACTTTAGTATAAGTAAATAGAAATCTATGACATTTTAACACAAGGTTTATGACAACAAAAGAAAGGTTTGGATTGATTTTGGGAGTTTTGGTCCCAACAGTTTAGGAATTAGGGACCAAAAGGGTCCAAAATTACACTTAGTTTGATTTTAGCAAAGATTGAATTCTTAGGGTTCTTTGATATGCTAAATCTAAACATGTACTTAGATTTTTTATTATGGGCCCAGTTTTCAAGTTGGTTCAAATCGGGATCCAAAATTAAACTTTGTTTAAATTCAACAAATATTGAATATATGGGGTTCTTCAATATGCTGAACTTAACCATGTATTTAGATTTTTAATATCTGGGCCCGGTTATCAAATTGGTCCACATTGAGGTCTAAAGGGTCTAAAATTGAACATTATATGATTTCATTAAAAATTGAATTCTTGGGGTTCTATGATATGCTGAATCTAACCATGTATTTAGACTTTGGATATTGGACCATAATAGGTAAATGTCCAATTTAAAATTTTTAAGTTTTTAAGTTTAAGTTCTTAGACCACATTCATTCTGTGTCAGAAATCTGTGTTGTGTCAAATATTTAATCACAATCCAAATTCAGAGCTGTATCAAGCTTAAATGTTGTGTCCATACTTGCACCAACTGTTCAGGGTTCGACATCTGCGGTCGTATAAAGCTGCGCCCTGCGGAGCATCTTTCTTTTTTTTTGGGGGGGGGGGGGGGTTACTTATTCTCAATTGATTATTGTTTTATATTATGATATAAAATATTGGTAGAAGTAAAAATTTATGAGCACTATATATATATATATATATACAACTCGTCTAAACATCAACCCAACAATGTTAGATCTGTAAATTTGCTTTCGCAAATTTTTGGTTCTTCCCTCGCCGGGATTCGATAAAAACATTGAAAAAATAAACAGCATATTGCAAAATGATTTAAATGCTATACAATCTTGGTGTAACAATAACAGTATGAAAATCAATGCACAAAAAACTAAGTGTATGAAATTGGGTTCAAAACCAAAACTTAAACAACTATCAGAATTATGCATTACCGTCAACGAAACATGTATTGAGAATGTCCATTCTTTCAAATTACTTGGAATTGACATTGATGAAAATTTAAGCTGGGAAGATCATGTTGATCGTGTATGTAAAATAATCTCTTCTAAAGTATCACTTTTATATAAAATTAAAGTATATTTGCCAATCCACACAAGGCAACTATTTTATAATGCATATATTCTACCATATATAGACTATTGTAGTTCAGTTTGGGGAAATTTATTACAAAAAGATTCAGATAGAATCATAAAACTTCAAAAAAGAGTAGCAAGAATTATACTGGAATGCGATATTTCTATTCCATCTAATTTCATGTTTTCTTCTTTAAAATGGCTATCTTTTACCAAAAGAATAAAATACCAACAATCAATTTTAATGTATAAAATTGTAAATGGGCTAACACCTGATTACTTAGCAATTCTAAATATTGATGATGTGCAACGCCACAACCTACGATCTGTCTCTAATAATGATCTTTTTGTTCCAAGGCCAAATACAAATTTTTATAAAAAATCTTTTCATTACTCTGCAACCAAAGTATGGAATAATTTACCACTCGAAATAAAAAAATGTCCTAATGTGGAATTATTCAAGAAACATAGTTATAATCATTTTCTTTAAAATTATATGCAAGTCAAATAATTTGTTTTTCTCTAACAAAACTATATCAAATATTGTCATTTATTACCCTTTGTATATTTTAGTGATTGAATTGTTGTATATACTAGTAATATATATTGTAATTTAATGTATCAATGTTAACTGTATGCATGTATTTTGTTTGAGGGCCTCAATGAAAATTAGAATTTTTCTAATTGAGTTACCCTCTTTAAATAAAGAATTTATTATTATTATTATTATAACCCATGCTACTGTGATATCGTGACACCAAATCGCCTGCACTGCAGCCGTCCCGCTAGACCACACGACCACCTGGGCTCTCAAAAAAAGAGCTTTCGGTGGGCATGTGTTACCTTTCCACGTCAGTTTTAATATAGCGGCGTACTACAGTACATGATATATAAGGCATGAAGATGTTATTGTTACATATATATATATATATATATATATATATATATATATATATATATATATATATATATATATATATATATATAAGAAATTATCGGGAAGATCTACAAATTGGTCTAGATGACTCAAAATCGATCATATTGGCCAGCCACATGGTGCATGATGATTTTTTTCCATTTTTACAGAGGATGACCTTGAGGTCACTCCGATGTATTGTTATCGCTTAAATTTCCGTCATTCATAAATTTTAGTCAAATTAGTTTTGGGTTTTCAACACCAGTGAAAAAAGTGCATTTTCATACCTGCGATTTCTGTTCTCCGGTTGTACGATGTTTCAACAAAATATGGAATCATTTCAGTTGTTGATTTAGTGGTGAAAATTTGACTGAATTATGTATGTTTCTTTCTTATGTACAATGTATACATGTATATATTTGAATTTGCGCTATAGTTCCGTAACTTTTTATCCTGGCGTATATACGATGGTCAACAAGTGCGTACATTTTTTTAAATAAAAAATTCTGGTATGGTCCGATCTGTCCTTCACCAATGACAAAAAATATGTATATAGATTTTTATTTCATCAAATCTGTTGTTTATTTTTAGGTATTATCTATATTTTTATAAATAATTTTCTTTACATCAGAAATTTTATTCATAAACAAGCGTATGAGCAAGGATTTGTATAGTTAGACTAACTATACAAATCCTTGGTATGAGTTTAGTAATGACTAGTATATAATATCACTTTCGGACACGCAAGATAGAGATGCATATTATACACCTAATAGTTCAAAATGGAAAGTTATAAGTTATCGGCTGTGTACACTGACCAATACCCTAAGAAGTGAAACGATGCATGAATTTGCAAGGTCGACAGGAAATCGCTTGAATACCTGGACGTGTCACACCCCCTGCAATACCTTTGGGAGTAATACCTTTAGCCATGCAGGTGATCAGTGGAGCGAAGATCCTAATTTATTTGAATAAAGTTTATTACATAAAAGAATTATGAACTAATTAGATTTCCGAAAACAATTAAAGTTTCACGGAACACTTATTTATGATTTGAAACTTTTACTTTTTAACTAATTCCAATACTATCATTACTGTTAAAAATAACAGATCATGGTTATTAAAAAAAAAAAAGATAAGAAAATTTTCTGTATCAACTTAGTTATAGTTAACTAGTTGGATAAAATAACCGTACGATTGACAAGATATCAACACGCAATTACGACTACATCGGGTTACTGTAGTTTTGGTCCTTAGACATATCTTGGGAGCAATTCGGAGAAGGTAACAAAATGGCCGACCGGAGAGAATTGATACTCAAAATTTAAAATCGATGGTGATCTCTTATCAAGCAGAATAAAACTTTAATATTCATGAATTTGAGCATTTTTATACAGAATGAACATAATATCAATTTTTGATTTTTTTGCGAAGTTTCCCTTTAATAAATACGATTTTATATGCTTAATTGGTGTTTCAGAAAGAGGTCAGGTGCTCTTGTTCATTCATAAAATTATCGTTCATTCATAAATTTATCGTAAAATAAAAATCACTACACAGGTTATACGTGTAGTGTAAATGCCCACCTGTAATCTAAAAATAGCGGTCTCACTAATAACGACAAGAAGAATTTTAGCGACAAGAAGCGTTAAGAACGGACAAGAAGAATAAATTAAGCGACACGAAGACTATTTAGCGACATGAAAACTTCTCGTATCGCATGAGGATGACACATATCAAATGAACAATTTGTGTGGAACTTAGTTTTAAGAAATGATGTCAAAGTAACACTATGAAAATATTTTTAGTAAGCTGAAATATATATTTATTTTTTACATGTTTATGTCTTGTAAGTTATTTTATTTCTGTCCCATTTTTCAACATTAGCGTCTCGAAAGGTGAAATGTTTTAACTGAATGGTTAATTTAAATTAATTATGAAAATTGTTAAAATTAAATATTAAATAAAAGTAATTATTGCCGAGTTACATAAAGTAATTATTGCCGAGTTACAAACACTACCAGGGGATAATCCATAATTACCCCCAACTTTAGCCTGGTAAACTTGTTGTCTCCTTGTGAAATATAAAACATATTAAAAATGATTTCCTGCTTAAGTCTTTTATTGATATAAAGTCAAAACATTCTTGCTTTTCACTAGACAACCATGTCCTGTCAGGTTTAATTCTTATATATGTAGATGAAAAATAAAAGTCCCCAAAACATTAACATGGCAGCAATTGCTTTTACAGCCTTTAAGGCTTTGATTTTTTTTACAGAAGAGTGTCCACCATGCACTTGCACTGCACTATAATAATAGTAGAATAGAATTATCATATACAAATAGATGAAAATTATATATACATGCAATCGTAATGTTAATAATTTATATAACAACAAACCAGTGTATTCTCTACGACTATTATTATATAAGTATACTAGTCCAAGGTATACTGATTTCTTGCACTACAATATAATAGTTATTACGGTGAGGTTGAATTTCCTGTCATTTATTCATCATCCAAGCACGAACTTCTATTAGAAAAAAATATCTCTGTAAATTAAGTTTCAGGTATAGAGATGTAATCAGTTTCTGTGACATGCGCTTTTGACCATCCACAAGAACCTGCGGTCATCCGATGTTCAGTACTTCAGTACTTTGATTATCTATGTAGTTGAAAACGTTCACAAATAAATAAGAAAAAAGAGTATATATATATAACAAAACTTTCAAACAAAACATTTTGAAACAAGTCCTTAATCGTTAGTCGACTTTTCATAGGAGGCAGTGTAATAAAATTAGTATTTTTACCACTTTATGTAGATCTAAAATTGGTCAGCGCAAAGACAAAATATACAAATAAATAGTTTGAATACTCCTTATTTGACTTATTTAGGCAAAAATAAGCGAATCTAGAAACTAAAAACAAAAAAAAAACTGATGAGGCATGGATCACGGATCAACAAACATATAATTTTCAATTTATACTGCTTACCCCGAATGAATTTTGTGTTACAGATTTAGATCTAGAATAACTAGACCGGATACATAGTCACTAACAGTATTTTACAAGATCTACACACTAAGGTTTGTCGTGATCTATATTTATATAAAAATTATGAACAGGGGCGGATCCATCCATTTTAAAGGGGGGGGGGGGGTCCAACTATATGTCTCCATTCAAATGTATTGATCGTCCAACCTTCGGATCTCCCCTCTCCCAGGATCTCCGTCATTGATGCAAATTCCCGTGGAATCAAAACTATGTCGTATGTTATTAAGCCACAATACTATATATCTAACCGGTATTTATCAAAAAATATAAGTCGGTAACTCCACAATATTTAAATAACTGAAATGGTAAAACAAATCGACGCTTTGTCTGACTTGTAGAGAAGAAAGTTTTAATAAAGAATTTTAACAAAGTTTTTGATATATATCATTTAAGTACATGTATATTGTTCTACTTTTTATATATAGGGACTTTCAAACATGAAGTTTAAGCAAGTATATATCTCGCGATTTTGTTTCACTATTTCTTTTTAACCCATTACAAAGTTAACTGTGCCAAGGTTTTATGCAAAACATTACCAAGTTCTAGATCTGTGATCGACATGGCCAATTCACATTGCCTTCACCATTAAAATCTCAGTAGCATGACAACAGAAGACTCGAGATTATCATAATGCGTTTCACAATATTGTCATAATAAGTTTTACAGCTTGATAAAATCTTATCTGATGCAAAACACATATAAGAGGGCCCTCATGGGGTTTTTGATTATGTGATTACTTGGCCGTTTTTTTAATGATTATTTGATTATTAAGCCAAATATTTCATGATTATTTGATTACCTAGGACTGTATTTTTAGTTTATGATTATTTGATTACTAAAGATAAGCAAATATTTAATGATTATGTGATTATATTGGCAAAAAAATGGTGATTATGTGATTATTAGGACCCCCCATGAGGGGCCTCATATAAGTCATAACCATGAAGTTCAGATTTATGCAATTTTTATATTTTATATACATTACAGTACATTTGTGTTATAGTAAATAATGCATGGTCCCAATATATTACAAAGAACTTTATAAATGCTCGAATATATTTTAAAAAGTAGTTATAAAAGATAAGACAGGTTGATGGGGTATCTATCCATGAGACGAAATCATCATACATGTGCATAGCTAAAACCACAAACTGAGAAAAGGAACAGCGATTTATTGCTGTTTCACATGCACGCCTGAAGTCACAGTGAAGCCTCAGTCAACACGGAGTAAAAGAACCCCAAAAAATCTCACATTTAAGATGGCCACTACTGCATGTCATGATTTAGCACGACAATCATATTAATTCATACGATGTAGTATAACAAAATCCGAGTTCTATATTGTAATTAGATTGGACGGATAATGACTCTTTAGTAAAATAAACCTCTACTATGTTTATTTCAGCCATTTATCATAAATATATTTTTTATTAAGTTCTAATTAACGCGTATTATTTTAATTTTTTGTTATATGAATACTTTAAAGGTAATTGATAAGGTTGACTAAATTATTGATTAAATTATAGTAATCCTCCTTCATAAAATTGAGAATTGAAATTAGGAACGTCTCAAAGAAACAACAACCCGACCAAAGAGCAGACAACAACCGAAGTCCACCAATGGATGTTCACCACAGCCAGAAACTCCCGCAACAGGAGGCCTGCTTCAGCTGGCCCTTAAACAAAAATGTATACTTCAATCAATTAAGTTTTTCCATTTTCACAAAGCCGCAAATAAAGTAATAAAAGAAAACTTAACCCTATTGAAATTAAATTGTTTGTTTATTTTTATATCCTTAAAGGATATAAAAATAAACGAACAATTGACCTTATAGTTTCTATTTAAAACCAAAAACAAATTATTAAGATATCACTGTGTATTATAAACTCAAAGAAACACTAACACATACTTTATAGAAATTATTAATTATTTATTTTTTTTTTTTTTTTTTTTTTTCAAGTAAAGTAAGCAAAACATGTGGTTATTTATATATGCTCCGTCTTTTTATCACGATTTGTACTGACTTACTTTGTCCTTTTTTCAAAAAATATTTTATATAATTTTTAACATCACCATTAATGACGTTTTGCAAAGACTTATTCAAAATGCAAAATAAATTCTAAATCATCTTTCACTTACAACTGAACAAACTTGTTTCGTGCATTAATCCCTGAATTTAATTAATAATATACACCAATATATAGGTATCATGACGATGATTCCAAAATTAAAATTTGATTTAAAATTAATTCAAAACATGACGACAGCTAGTATGTATACATACTGCTGTGTGTTTGATTTTTCTGCATTGGCTAGAGGTATAGGGGAGGGTTTGAAATATCAATTCAAGTCATGTTTAACCCCGCCGCATTTTTTGCGCCTGTCCAAAGTCAGGAGCCTCTGGCCTTTGTTGGTCTTGTATTATTTTTAATTTTAGTTTCCTTAATATATTTCGGATTTGAGTATGCCGTCCATCACTTTATTAGTACACATTAATTTTGTGTTTAAGGGTCAGCTGAAGCACACCTCCGGTTGCTGGATTTTCTCGCTGTATTGAAGACCAATTGGTTGCCTTCGGCTGTTTTCCGCTCTCTGGTCGAGTTGTTGTCTCTTTGAACCATTCCCCATTTCCCTTCTCAATTTTATTCATATACATGATATTTCCTTCTGTTACTATAAATTTATAGGGAGATTACGAAATTGATTATACAAGCACAAATAGTGATTAAGCGAAAGTATCCCAAAAAATAATAATATTATCACAAGAACCACATAAGGACGTAATCTGTTATAATTTAACATTCTTCTCTTAAATTTGTCTGTATCAATACATTCACACAATTAAACTAAAGTACATACCTAGTGCCAGAAGTCCATTACTAGACATAATTTAGTTACAGATTTGTGAGATAACAGACAATTAAATTCAATCTAGGTTAAAAAGTTCTCAGATCAATTGAGTAATGGACTTCTGCTGGTACGGAATTCAAAATGAAATATTGCTTAAGATTTTTGATCTTCGGAATTATAGGGATATTTCTATTTTTTACGGCTGCTCAATTGCGTTTAGGATCTATACTAACCAGATCATGACAAATAAAGGCAATAAGTATAGCGCTGTTCAATAGTCATAAATTGATTTAACTGAAACAATTCTTGGTCACAAACCAAAACTAAGGGAAACCCATCCAATATAAAACGAAAAAATAACACATACGAACTGCAACAGAAACAAACACCAACATAGATAGAAACGGACTATTTGATAAAACTACCATATTCCTTATTGGTAAATGATATTTTAAGAAAAATTTAAACCTGGTAGTATTGCTAGTAAAGTTTGAATATTGACTCCCTCTTGCAACCATGATCATAACAAAAAGTAGATGGATTTTTACATGTCTCTGATTTTGATCCATCGATTTCCAGATTAGAAAGATATTATAATTATATATTCTTTCGGTCATAATTAGTGACCTTTTTTGAATTTTCATTTCAGTTCATGTTTAATTTCAGATATAACTATCAAATTCGTTTTGTAATGAATTAACCGAAAGCAAAATCGTATACATTTCACAAACAAACAACACATCCTCTTTGTATATAGTGTTTGATTACGTCGTTTTATGTATAATTTATCTTATTACTTTTAAACCGGTAAGATCATGTAACATGTGTAAGGGCATATCAAGGATGATTCCAAAAGTAGAATTCAATCAAGATTTAATTAAAATATGATTAAAGTTGCTTTGAGAATAAGTATATGCGTCCTTTTGTGACAATTAATGTATTATAAGATAACGCAATTGACTATTTTTGCATGGCTGATTATTAAGTGAAAGTGTCACAGATAAGCATTAATAAGCACCTATCTTCATTTCTTTAATTACTTTTTTAAAGGACATGTAACCGTATATGCATATAACCACAACATAATTGTTGATTCTGATATTGTTTAGAAAAACTGCGGCAGATTACTCTTGAATGATTTGGATATTTTTATAAATATCTCGATGGCACATGTGAGAAACCTTGTCTTCATGCATTGTGTAACTGTATATATATAATAGGTTGAAATATTAAAATATGTTTTTTTCAGACTAGAAAACAGACAAAGTATAATTTCATTCCTACAGTAGAGACTGATGAAAGTAAGGAAAGTTGTGTTAACTTTCCTAATATAATTACTTTCGCCAAATTATGTCATAAGACAAAAAAAATAACAGACTTATAATTTGGTATGCCAGAATCGCGTTTTTCTTCATAAACTCATAAGTGGAGCTCGAAACGAAATACGTGCAAATATTACGCAGAAGTTAAAGAACATTAATAGCCGATGAATCCTACCAAAATATCCGAAGAATTTGATACACGTACATTTTTAAAACTTTGTCAAGGGTTAACTAATGCTGAATATCTATATATAATGGGAACAACAACTAACTCTCCTTTTCTTTTCAATTGAAAAGCAGGTTCTAGTAATGGACTCTTGGTTATTCTTTACTTTACATCCTATAATAAAAAAATGGAAAACAACACGTTTTATAATTTATTGCGTCCGAAGCGCTTTTCTGGATTTACCTTCATCAGGAACGCTCAAAGCCAAACATTTGAAATCCGAAGATGTATAAGTACCGAAAATCGTTGAAGAGCTTTATGTCAAAAATACCTAAAATAAATAGCCAAATTCATCTAAAGCCAACTTTGCCTGAGGGAGTTGAAACCTTAGTTTCATAATAATTTCAAAATTTATAAACAGACAATTTTAGTAAAGTTTGTTAAATCATGTCAGTACCGAAGCACTGACTACTGAGCTGATGATACCCTCGGGGACTGATAGTCCACCAGCAGAGGTATCGACCCAGTGATGTAAAAAATGGAAAACAACACGTTTTATCAAAGTTATGTCATGAAAAAAATAATTGATATACGTTTGTTAATATGATAAACAAGAACTTATTAAACTTATTAAAGATACTAGGCTTATTAATAAAAGTAAGTACGACAGGCTCAAGTTTGAGCAACATAAGACTCAGGAGCAGTACTATTAATTATCGATCGATCCAAACTACTTTTTTTGACAATTTAAACAACGAAAGGCGAGAAGCATTGAAAATTGGTACACCACGCTTAATCTGAATAATTAAAAGAGGGACGAACGATACAAGAGGGACAGTCAAACTCATAGTTTGAAAATAAACTTACAACGCCATGGCTGAAAATAAAAAGACAAACAGAAAAATAGTAGTACAGAAGACACAACGTAGGGTACTAAAGACGTAAGCAACACGAACCCCACCACAAACTGGGGTGATCGCAGGTGCTCCGGAAGGGTAAGTAGATAACTCATAATAGATATACCAGGCTTGCAATTTTGTACCCCAGACGTGAGTGTCGTCTAGACAATACTCATCAAAGATGCTCGAATAAAAAATTAAATAAAAAGGCCAAATAAAATTCCAATCTAAAGAGCATTGGCTTAGGCTTACTAGGCATTAGGCCGAGAGGGAAAAATCTTTTTGTGAAGATTTTGACAACAAATTCCAAAATAGGTATTCCATATTAAAATCGTAATTTTCAAATTAGATTTTTTTATTTTGTTGCCATGAACTTATTCATTTCAAAATTTTTATTCATTTCAAAATTTTACTTTCGGCATAATTAAAATAGCCAGTATAGCATTTATAATGAAGGTAGATAACATAAGTCATTATCTAATATTTTCTATTAAAATGAAATTAAAGATTTGTTCGCTAGAATCTATTGTTAATAGCATTAAACATGTTAAATCAATGTGAAATTAAATCCTCAATTGGTCTGAACATAAAATACATTTTATATGTGTCGAAACAGCATCTATGCACGTTGTTTACTACTTTTTGTGAGCTCACATTTCTATTTCCAACTGAAATAATTATGAAATTAATATGGAAATACAATAAATGGATCATATTCATTTCAAGGTTCTTTTTCTATGTAAAGAAACCAAACAGGATGAAATTAACATTTAACTTCAAATTCAATTCAAAATATTTATCTATTTAACAAACTTTAATCCCCCACGTCTCAAATCTGACAAAAGGTTTTGTACTGTCAATGAGTGATTTGTATAGTGGTTGCCTTAGTTACAAATGATGCAGTATATAAAACTTGCACTACCATATGAGAGTAATTTGTGTCATAGAAGTACCAACGACAAAGATGAAATATTTATTACTTATCGTTGTCGGAATAGCAGTAGTAAAGTCTAGCATCTTTGAGAGGGAAACATCTTTAAAGGTAATTTTACATACCCTTTGTGGGTATGATTAAAGATAAGGCGCGTTTCATTAGTGTGCATAAGTGGATTGAATCAGTTTGCCATTCCACGCAATATGGTTTTTTTATTGAGTGCTTCGCATTTTATATAACAGGCAACATTGACATGAAAAGGATTAGATTATTATTCCATAATGTCCCTTTAAAAAGTAAAATAACAAAAATACCGAACTTTAACGGTAAGTTCGTGAACAAATGGCAAAATCAAAAGCTCAAACACATCAAATGAAATGAATGGATAACAGCGGTCATATTCCTGACTTGGTACAGTCACCTACTTATGTAGATATGTAATATACATATACATATAGCTCTTAACGGGTATCGGAACTGATGGATGTAAAAACAGATAAAACGCTTCGGACGCATAACATGTATAAGGTGTTATCTTCATTTTAACAGGTGAAATGTTTAAAGAAGTCATGACCCATTCTTATGCAATGATCCTTAAAAATAGAGAATGAAAGTAAGATTTTGTGACTCTCAATTATTTATTTTACATAACGTAATTAAGTGATCATGATTGTCAAATACAAGTCGATAAGTTGGAGAATTTAATTTATACTATTTGTAAGTTCATGAAAAAGGTAATTTCCTCAGGCAAAATGTACCTAAAAGGGTTTTATTTGCTGGTCGTCTATTTTTTGTTGTTGCATCCTTTCGACCTAAGGGTCACTGCCACTGATGGTGGCATCATAAGTAAAAGCCCAGTTTTTTCACCCGAGGGTATTAACAAACCAGTTTTGTGCACGTATGTGTATACATGAATTATCATTGATATGATCATAATTATAGATTACCAGTTTACAAAACTTTACGTTTTTGAAATATTAAGGCTGTTCTACCACAAGAATAGATTACTTAAGCTGTATTTGGCAAAACTCTCTATGCTTTATTTTCATACTTTTTGACTTTCTTAGCTTTTTTTTGACTCGAGCGTCACTGATGAATCATTTGTAGACGAAACACGCGTCTAGCGCAAATACAAATACCAATCCTGGTATCTCTGATGAGTTTAGTTATAGGTTTTGCTTTCACAATTCTTGTTTACAAGCGTACTTGATGCACAACCGGCAATCGAACATTGGTAGAATACGTTTCTGTGGAATTTGTTGAAAAAAAATCACATTAAGGTCAACTCTAATTAGCGTTGGGTCAAATAGGTCTTCAACTGCTTCGTTTTTTTATCACTATTTGCTTTCATATAGTGGTTTCCAGGTGAAGACAAATGAAAGCGCTTCGGTGGACGCATGCCATTTAAAAAGTGTTGCTTTTTACTGCTGCTGCTGCTGCTGCTGCTGCTGAACTATTAGTCTCCGAGGGTATCCTCAGGCTGAGCTCAGCGGTCAGCGTTTCAGTACTGAAACGATCTAAAACAAACAATTTGAAAATTCTCCGTTTATAAATGTAGAAACATTTTAGAAACTAAAGTTTCAACTCCCTCAGACAGAGTTGATGTTATATGGATTTAGCCAAAATATCTTACCTTTTTGGTCATATTGGTCTTTAACTGTTTGCTATCTTATATATCGTTGTCAGTTTATTTTCGATTAATGAGTTTGACTGTCCCTTTAGTATCTTTCATCCCTCTTATATATGTCATCGGCTTTCAAATACTCGACTTTGAGCGCTACCAATGAAGGTAAATAAAGAAATTCCATTCGGACCCCTTAGATTCAAAAAGGTGTTGTTTTAAATTTTTATCCTACAATTTCGGGAAAACTAATTAATGCCGCATATTTCGTTATACTAAATATTTCAGTATTGTGATTGATTATTTAGAAGCATGTCGTTTTTGCTAACACTTCTGTACAAAAGTATAACACGAATAAACCGTATTGTTGCATATATGTAAATAAACTTATCATAGATACCAGGATTAAAATTTAATATGTGTGCCAGACGCACGTTTCGTCTACAAAAGACTCATCAGTGACGTTCGAATAAAAAAATGTTAAAAAGTATGCGTAGACGGTTAAAGTTTTAGGACGTACATAATTGCTTATTCATTTTCACATGAATATTACCACCAGATGAACTACTTAAAATACTTTTAAATTATTATCCTGTCTTTTTTTTCTATCGAAAGTGTTTGAAATCATAAATATGTTATGGAATAAAATTTTACAGCATTGCATATGTTATTATACTAATAGCTTTACTGTGCTGTATTTTTCATAATGAATTTTAACTTTATGGTTTTTGTTTTCATGCATTGCTTTTAGAAAGTTTAATGATTAAAGTTCTAACAATATAGAAAAAAGAAAGAAATAACATTATTACCCTGTAAAAAATAAAGCATTGATGGTCACGCGTATTTCCTACACGTTTCCTTTCAATTATCATTTTTTTAATTTCCTTTTTTAATTTTTTCCCAATCTTTTTTCACTTTTCTTTTATTGATATTGTTTTTTTCCCGCTCAGACTAGACTGAACGTTGGTGAATGGGATGGTTTCCAGACGGCATCAGCAATACATGAGCTTGCATCGACTGATGAAAACGAAATGAAGGCAATTATAAACAAGATACCTACAGAAGATAAAGCGGCATATATACAGGAAATGAAGAAAGAATTGACTGCAATTGGAGGACTTTTCTCTAAGTTAAGAAGTGGTATGTGATGTTTAACTTCCAGAATTGCACAGACCATTCAAGTTAATTAAGGGGGGCATGGGCTTAACAAATATATTGGTTTTGTTGAATAAAATATTTTAAGGAAGGGGGTAAAAAATAAAATAGTGAATGGAAACGAGGAATGTGTCAAACGGACAATAAGCCGACCAAAGAGTAGCATTTGAAAGCAGATAAATGCCACCCATGGACCATTAATGAAGCAAGAGAATCTTGCACCAAGAGGCGTGCTTTAGCTGGTGCTGAACAACAATGTATACTAGTTCAGAGAAATGCATGCCACGCCAACCTCCGAAACATACAAATGAAGAAAAATCATGATATAAAAGACACAAGACTAACAAAACCTAGGAATTGCTGACTTGGGAAAGGCGCAAAAATGCGTCGGTTTTAAGAATTTAACATCCTTCTGTTACATGTAGCCAATGTGGAATAAACAAGCACACAGAAAAACGCACAGTTGAAATTAAATTTGTTATGTAAATTTTAAATTCATAGATTTTGTTTTATTAATATCGCCTATTATTAATGGTGAATAAACTAGAATGTTTGTACAATATACAAATATATTCTGTTCTAGTTGACTGGAGTAAAGAAAATGCAATGTGCGATAAAGTAATGGCGGATGAGAGAGAGCTCCTGAAAGAATTCTATAAACTTATGTCTATGTTACCTCACGACGGTAAGAGAAAACGAAAACACATTTGCCTTAAATAGCAAACTTATTACTTAATGAATCAGGGTTATGTAAAAGACTGTCTCGCCTTCTTTTATTTTAAAGGTCATCGGAAGATATCAAAACTTTGTTGATAAATATTCCGTATCAACTTAAAAAAATACACGATGGTTTTGAAGTATAGATTCTAGGTACTGACTTTGTAATCATCTTAATATTGTGTTAAAGTGTGTTTTTTATTTTTCTTTGTACATTTTACCTTTACTGTTAAGTCCACTTTTGGTTATATTTTTACATCCCGCTATTTTTACAATTGTGCTATTATAATTATGTGTACTCTTTTCTGTCATTTTTTCTTATGTACTTCGTTTAAATATATATAGAGTGCCTATATGCCATTTTGGTTTTCTTTGTTGAAATAGTTATTTGTTTTATTTGTGATTAAGATTATAACTTAATGTGGACTACTGTTCCCTAATTTCTGACAAGTTTATCTTTTTTTGAATACTTGTTTTGCTCACATATTGTTGTCAATAAATCAGAAATATGACAGTTGTTTTTCATTTGTTTGATATGTTTGAGCTTTTGATTTTGCGATTTTGAATTTTCCTTAGAATTCGTTTTTTTCTTCTATTTTACTTTTAACATTGTCATGATTGTTGAAATAAATAAAAACATCCATCCTAGTATCTATGACGGTGGAGATCTCTCTCTGCAAGGGTGTCACAAGCCATGAAGTCAGTTCTTCCATGTAGACATGAATTATCACTGAAACGGTCATTAATATACCCAACGAATAGTAGGTATAATTTACCTTAGCTGTATATTAGAAAACTTAAAGGAATTTTGGGTACTCAATGCTCTTCATTTTTACTTTTATTTGGCTTTCGTAACCTTTTTAACTTGAGTGACATTCATATTCTTAATTCTGGTATTTATGACGAGGTTATTCATTGTTGTATAACAATGAAAATATTACATTTGTACACACAAACATATTGAAATATTCTTAATCGCATATATATTTTTTTACAGAACAACTGCTGGCTTCCGATACATGTTTTGCTGGTAAGTAAGACATAAACATATCAAATGAGTAATCTGAAGGGCAACGGGCGTATTTGCCAATGATACATGTTGTATGCATGAAAGGGCTATGTAAAACAACTCAATAAGAGAAACCCAACAACAGAAATAATGAAAAGCTATATACATATGCTCAACATACAGTCTTCAACAGTATACATATTATGTCAATATACTAAAAGTTAGATCCTAAATAGAGATTAATTGACCAAAACATAACGCCGCCTCCCACCCCCAATAAAGAAAACTACAAAACTAAAAACCCGTTCCAACCCTCAAATATTCACCATTGATGAAAAAAAATTTTAAAATTCAGTAGATCAAACTTATTTCTAGAAAGAATTTGTTTGTATCGAGTATGCAATATAAAGTGGTAGTTAAAAAAAATTAGCAATCAACTACATTGAATAAAGAATGATTTTCAAGGTACAAATTTAGCTCTATATACTCCATGTAAAAGCGTCGAGTAATTTGAGTTGATTTCAATCACTATACAATTGATCAATTGATTTTGATAGTTAACGTAAACTTAATTTCCATTCAGGTCTAAAGTCAATAAACTATGATAATCCAAATGAGCTGGAGGTCCAAAGAGAAGTGTTTGATAAAGTTGATGATTGTGAGGGAGAATTTTTCAAAGCATTACGAAATAGAATTGATGGCAGTTCTCTCAGTAAGTACAGTTGTTATCCAATAGATCATTTTCATATTACCGAATTGTGATTCTGGATTCCACAATTATTCGTTACATGTTGCCTATTCTGTGGTAGGACATCCGGTACTCGGTCAATTGCGAGCAACCAAAAGAAGTAAAATAAAAGATATGATCGGTGCAATTTGGGAAAGGGGGGGGGGGGGGGTGATTTATAGTTTTTACTATGATTTCGTCATGTATATAAAGCATTGAAATAATTAAATTTTCCTGAAAGTTGTACCGATTAAAATCTTGAATTTACTTATTAACGTTGATCTTGCTTGACTAAAATACCAGGATGTCCTACCACAGAGATGGTAGGTGTACTGCCTAAAAAATATAAATATAAATTCCGGAGTAAAAAATTCGGTTACATGAAAATGGACTACTAGTAATTGAGAACTGTTAACCAATTTTACCGGATTTATTTTATTAATAAGTATTATTTAAGTTTCTGCCATGGTATTGGTATTTTCAGAATTCATTCGACTTATGAGTTGGAATATTAGTATATATCCCTTTGGTATCTGTCACATCTCTGTTTTCCAACGGTTATTTATTTTGGTAAGAACATATGAACATCAAGACATGCAATTTTAATACACATATTAACGACGATAAATGGCTGACCGTGTTAAGAGAGAGTCATATCTCTTGCACATTAAAGACACCCATGTAGATTTCGATAAAAAGCAGGCTAATACCACTACAAGGCAGCCGCAAAGTAGAAAGTAATTAATATAAGTTGCAAAACTTGTTTCATAATCCACTATAAATAAATATGTTTAAAAACAAAAAATGACATATAACTGACAATCATATTTAGTATTTGTTCTTTTAACAGATCTTGATGATGCTGATCAAGTTTTGAACTTATTGCGAGAAATCGCTGCTTCATTGAGTGCTGTAGGTGAGACAGTTGCATTTTCCTGGAATGTATTCTCGAAGATAATAGGTCCACAGTATACTCCAGGTACGTATCGTTATATTGACAAAATACAATGCCTTATTATTACTTCGTATTTTAATTTAACTTTCTAATGTTATTCGAGGGTCTTTTGACGAAATGCACATCTGACGCAAATAAAATTTTCAATCCTGGTATCTAAAATGAGTTAATTTATAGCAATATATAAAGGCATCGGGATAAGCAAAGATGCGAGACAATTCACCCCTTGATTTAAGCTTATACCATTGACCAAAATTAATTATATCATAGCAGGTATACGTTGTCAACCTCCTCCCATACAAGTAACATTTATGGCAAAGAGGCAGGCAAATACCAATGATTATCGTGATCTTATACATTCTAAGAAATCTAAGTTAAGGTAAAAATAGTTGAAAACAAATTTACCAGCAAAGGCACATGGGTCAAACGTAAATAAGATAAGAAAAAAATAAACAGGAAAGATATAATTAAATTCTCAGATTTTAAAAGTCTGACAGGATAAAATAGCAAAAGTTGATAAATGTTAATGATTGTACATCGATATCTAGGCAAATAGAAATTTAATATTTGAATAGACTAGAAGGTCCGTAGTTGACACAAATATGTAGCACATAAAACAGTATCGAAGGTGATAAATAAATGACACAGCAGCATACCTCGGTGTTCAAAAGTAATAAATCGATTGAGAGAAAAACAATCCGGGTTATAAACTAAACAGTTCCTGTAAAATGAACAAAACAAACGACTACATACATTGAAACGAACTATTTGATAGCAACTGCCATATTCCTGACTTGGCATATGACATTTTTAGGAAAAATGGCTAGCCAAACCTCCTGTCATAAACGTTTTGTATTGTGATTCTCAGAAAAATGCAGAAAGGTGAATAAAAATTTCAAGAATAACCAAGTGACGGAATCAAAGACAAATTGTCAGTTTATTAACACCCTCTACGGATTAATATACTTTAAAAGGTAATAAACAAGATGGTGAAAACATACATGCCTCTGTTACAATGTAATATAAAATGTCATTTCTTATTTACCCATGTCATGCAATTGTAGCCAAATATTTATGTATATTCTGGAAGCAGCATCGTGTTAATCTTAACGATTGCGTTTGTATATTTATATACCGTAGATTAATTTATGTTCGATGGTACAAATTTTCGTGGATTGGGGAAGTACGGTATCTTCATGGATATTTGATCTCGTGGTTTTGCCAAATTGTGCATACAAACATATAGAGAATTTGCAATTCATTGAATTTTGAAATGCGTGGTGCATCTGTATCCACGAAATCCACGACATTTAGATACAACGAAAATTAATGAATACAAAGTAATTTGTTGTTATTGTTTCGATTTTTTACTTTATGCTAAACTAAGTATACGAATACCATAGTTTTATATAACCTTTACAAATACTGTTAACCAGCGAGCGATTTATTTTCGCGACTTTTGTGAGTAAAAAAAGTTACGCGAATATAAATCGTCCCGAACTTGTAAAACGTTGATCTTTCCTTATAATAATACATTTAGTCAATTTGAAAATCGCGAAATGAGCATGAAAGGACTAATCGCGAAATAAAGAATCCGCGAAAATAAGTTAGTTTATAATAAACAGCTATATTAATGCGAGTTGCTATCTTCCAGGACATCTAAGGGAAGCAGTTCAAAATGCGGCACGTAATGTACCATGCAGACTTTTCTTCATAAGAGAAACAAATTGGGACAACGAGGATTTTGGTGGACATTGCGAAATGCAATCTGGTACAAATAGCAATCCAAGTTCCGGTAGCTCTCCAGATGGTCAAGGTCCAGTTGATACTCAAAGTCAAACCTCTACTAAAAAACGCGGGAAACAGATAACACAGAAAGCATTTCTTCCATTTGGTAGGAAAACATCAAACTCTCTTGTAACAAGGGAACCACACGACAAAACTACAGGCGTAGGAATAAATCAACATTTGAGAAACATCCTTCGACGTCTCACAAATGGAGAATCTGGTTCCACCCTGTAACGCTGATCTGAGGGATAAAAAACATTGCAGGATTTACGAATACAACGAACAAAAACATTAACAACTTATAATTTCTGATCGCTGATGATTTTAACTTTGTTTAATCTTTTTATTTCTCAACACGCAATAATATTTCCTTCGATATAAAAATGTAGTAATAATACTTTCATAAGTAAAATGCTTACACATTCAGTTCTGTTTATTGGGGCCCTTTATAGATTGCTGTTCGGTGTGAGCCAAGGCTTCGTGTTGAAAACCGTACCTTGTCCTATAATGGTTTACTTTTATAAATTACGACTTGGATGGAGTGTGTCTAATTGCACTCATACCACATCTTCCTATATCTATTGATAAAACTCGATTATCCAAGATACCTTTCTTAAAATGGTGTACGCCAGAGGACTCATTTGTGCCACTCAAAGTACAAAGAATCAAACATTCCGAACGATTACAGTGGTGGATCCAGAAATTTTCATAAGTGGGGGCCCACTGACTGACCTAAGAGGGGGCCCACTCCCGTCACGCTTCAGTGATTCCCTATATAAGCAACCAATTTTTTCTCAAAAAGGGGGGGGGGGGGGTTGTTGTCTTTGGTCGGGTTGTTGTTTCTTTGGCACATTTTCCATTCTCTATTTTAATATTGTTTAAATGTGTAGTCAACACCGAAGTTATTTATCGAAAACGGCAGTTGCATTATAACTGATTTTCTTAAACTAGATATGACTATTGATAACGTTAGTATACAAAGTGTTGATCAGATCAGTTGACATGATTTTGATAAAACATTTATTTGTGTTTCCAAAATTGAATTAATTATGTTTTGTGTTCGCAGTACGCTCTTGAAATATAATTGAGCCACAAAAAACTGCTTGCTTCATAGACGGTCATCATATGTTTAATTAATGCATTGTATTGAGAAATTTTAAGAAAAAATATCTACAAGTATATGTTATTTTAAATTTCAATGTTTAATACTGTACTGTGATTTCAACTTTTTTGTGTTGAAGTTTGCCCATACCCCCACCCCCCCAATACCCAAATAATTAAAGTGACCAATTAAACTACATCCATGCATAATTTACTCGTTATTAGGTTTCAGTGCACAAACTATATAACAATCATATAATACAAGCTGTCACATACTCATGGTATGTAATTTTTTTTTTATCTTTTATTTGTTTTTCAATAGTCAGGATTTTACACACCCCATTACACTACCACCTGACAATGGTATCAAGGGGTAAATACAGAAGAAGAAAAAAACAATATACTCTCTCTCTCTCTCTCTCTCTCTCTCTCTCTCGCTCTCTCTCTCTCTCTCTCTCTCTCTCTCTCTCTCTCTCTCTCTCTCTCTCTCTCTCTCTCTACAAATATGTATTATGACTTACTTTTTAAATGACTTACTTTTTAATACAATTATTTTAAAGAAAGAAATTTGCTCATAGTTTATAAATTATTTCTTTTCTCTTAATTAAACATAGATTATATGAAAACAACACTTACTTAAATATTACATGTAGAGGAGACCAAAATTTTTCACAAACTTGGACTTTATCATTTTCTTTGCAATATGATTTTCAAGAAATTGGTATTTCTTTATTTTATTCTTTAACCCAACCATATTTGGTTTTGTTTCATTAAATTTACATTTATATATATAATTCTTTGTAATTAGGATTAGCAGATTCAATAATAAACTTTCATGTTTGCAACCAAGAAACACATTCTCTTTGTTGAGATCAAAGTTTACAAAAAAAAGTTTCACAATATTGGAAAAAGACTGCCACAATTGAAAAGTTATTGGGCATTCAAAAAACAGGTGTTCAATGGTTTCTTCTCCAGGTTTACAAAAAGTACATAACTTGGTATCTTTTAATTTGATTTTGTACAAAAAGGTATTAGTTGCTATAATTCTATACAAAAATTTATATTGAAAGGTTCTTAAATAAGCATCTCTACAAGACTTTTTTGTTATCATGAAATATTCTGACCATTCTGTAGTATCAATAACTAACAGTTCTTCCCATTTCAAAAATTTGATCGTTGGTAGTTGAATAACTTCATCTACTAAGTTTTTATATATATATATATTCTGTTACACCGTTCCGTAATTTATATAGTTCGTTTGATTATATTCTTAATCTATTTATGTGTTCCAACCTAGGAGGATTATTCATCTTTAACGTTAAAACATCGTACCGTCGCTACCTTTCCCTCTCTCAAACTGAACATTGCAAGGTCATACCAGTTCTGGAGAACTTTTCAAAGGACAAACGTCATCTAGGACACAATTCGTGGCTAACCACAGAGTGAGTTAACTTTACAACATTGTTTTTGAAGCCTTCAAATTACTCTATACATATTTGAACATTCTCTCTGTGAAACACTGGAAATTTAAATGCTCTTGAAAGTACAACATTTTCTCGGATTCGACGGACTGTGCTATCTATTACTTTTGACATTTCGTTTTAATAACATTAATTGAACACATTGTAAAATTGTATTTTATTTGTTTTTCAGCTTTTTACCATATGTCAGATTGGTTCATAATTAAAGTGTCAGCACCTGATAGTCTTTTCTCCTTGAGCCCAATCGTCGGTTATACTTAATGGTCAGGCCATTACAGTAAAAAGTCTACAACTTGCCTGTTGTGTCTCACAGATAACGCCACTCCACGTTAGTTATACAGCTACATAACAACCTACCTGTTGAGCCCTGCATGTACGCGTCATCCCTTGACGTACAGTAAATTGACGACAACCTGTCTTTACATATCCAGACAAGGAACGACAACGTAGCAACGTTCATACGTACATACCTTTACACTGACAGTGTAAACTCTTGTGTGAACTCGACGGCAACCTAACAAAGTTGAGTCAATATGGATCCCAGTCATGTGGAACAACAAGAAGAGATTCAGCCCCAAGAAGGAGATGTCCTTGAACTATTAGAAAATCCGTCTAATACATCACAGTCAGATGAAACTCCCGAGGCTAGGCGAGTACGTGACCTCACGGAAAAAGGACAAGGAACTTTCACTGAAAAACGTGACAAGTTCTGTCAGGAACTAGAGGCTCTCTGGGCAGACATTGAATCCCAGTTATTGGAAGTAACAACGCCTCCTAACGATCTCCAGCAACTCCTAACAGTCCAGGACAAACTTGTTAAAGCCTGTAATAATTATCGTAGGCTCACAGATGAATACCTAGACTTTCTGAAAAGGACCCGAACATTGGAGAGTCAAAAAGAAATTGATGCATGTAAACTCTCTTTGGATTTACGTCTGTCCAAAGTGGAGCTAGTTATGGAAAAACTACACGAGTATCGCCTCGCTCTTACAAAGGCTAAATCTACAAAAACAAAGACATCTAGAGGCAAGAAATCCTCACACAGTGGAAGCTCCCACGTCTCTGACATTTCAAGTCTTGCACGGAAGAAGCGTGCTAAAGCAGAGGCTGCCAGAACTCAGATAGCCTTTGCTGAAAAACAGGCCTTGCTCCTAAAGCAGGAGGCAATGATAGAAGAACAGACTCTTTTCAAGCAAAATGAAATAAAGGCCGAGGCAGAACAAGAAGCCATCAGAGCAGAACAAGAAGCCATCAGAGCAGATCAAGAAGCCACAAGCAGAAAAGCCGAGGCGGAGCAAGAGGCCACACGCAGAAAAGCCGAGGCGGAGCAAGAGGCCACACGCAGAAAAGCCGAGGCGGAGCAAGAGGCTATACGTAGAAATGCTGAGGCTGCACACCAGAGAGCTGAAATGAAACGCGAGGCCATACGCAGGAAAACTTTAATGGAACAGGAGGCTGCACGTGCAACACGAGAAAAGGCCGAAATTAAAGCTGCTATGAACATTCTAGAAGCACAAAGAGAAGCTGCAGCCGCAGAAGCCGAGGCTCGTGTCCTAGAATACGACGGCAGCCAAGCATTTAGCGATCTTCCTGATGAAAAGGAAGACCCGCTCCAGCGTGTGCAAGATTTCGTCAATAAACTTCCTGTATCAACTGTTGTAAAGGAAGTAACAGGACCTCAAAAGAAAAAACAAATTCCTGTTAAGATCGAGCTGAGTCACGAAGCACCAGCGTTCGTGCCATCCGTGGCACTGAACTTACTGTCACAGACATCTGCTGTCTTGCCTTCCGATACTAAGTCACCGGAAGTTACCTCTATCCCAGATCTGGGATTAGTAACCGGCATACAAAAACTAGGCCTTTCAGATGAGATCCCTGCTGAACACCAAAAACAGGGTGTTAAAGAAGCGATCCCTGTCTTACGCACAAAACAAGACGTTATAGAAGATATCCCTGTTTCACACCAAAAACAAGGCGTAATAGAAGAGATCCCTGTTGCACACCAGCAACAAATCAACCCAACATCGGAGATTACTAGATTTCTCTTGCGCAAGGACCTGCTTTTCTCCCGATTAACAAGCTTTAACGATCGGGCAGAATCCTTCCATACATGGAAAGCAAGCTTTAAAAACGTGACAGACGAGTTACAAGTATCTGACTCGGAACAGATTGATTTATTGATCAAGTGGCTCGGTCCTGAGTCTGCTAAACATGCCATAAGCATAAGAGCGTCGAACGCCAATAATCCTACAATAGGTATACAAAGATTATGGAAGAGGCTTGACGAGCGGTATGGTGCTCCAGAAATGTTGGAAGCCTCTCTCATGAGTAAACTTGCCAAATTCCCAACCTTGACGAATAAGGACAACGCACGTCTCTACGAACTGTCTGACATTCTATCTGAAATAGAATATCACAAGGAAAATCCCAAGCTGGGATGTTTGCTAGCATACTTTGACTCTTCGTCCGGGATAAATCCTATTGTGGAAAAACTACCATACGGACTCCAAGAAAAGTGGATCACAAGGGCTTCAAGATACAAGTCCAAATATGAAGTTGCCTTTCCGCCATTCACAGAATTTTCTGCCTTCATCAGGGAAATGAGCAAAATTAAGAACGATCCTGGGTTCATCTTTGGATCAAAAGTAACACCAAATACAAAAGACTCTACGCCAAGGTTCACACCTCAGACGTACTCCAAAGTCAACGTCCATAAGACGGCTGTTGAACAGCAAACTGAAGACAGCAGTCAACAACAAAATCTGTGTATCCTACACAAGACAAAGCATACCTTGAATGAATGCCGAGCATTCCGAGCCAAACCAATCGAGGAACGCAAGGAACTGTTAAGACAAAACAATGTGTGCTACAAGTGTTGTGAGTCAACCACTCACAGAAGTCGGGACTGCAACGCAAGTATCAGTTGTAACGAGTGTGGAAGTGAACGACATACCACAGCACTTCACATCACTAGACCACAACAATCTGAAAGTTCCCAGTTTAGCTCACCCAGACAAGCCTACGGCGGGGAGCTAACACAAGTCTACGGCGGGGAGCAGACAGAGTCAGCTGAAACAAAGTTAACCTCTGTAAGTTCGATCTGCACAGAGATCTACAAAGATCATAAGAGCGAGAAATCTTATGCCAAGATATTACCTGTGGACGTGTACCACAAGGACAAGATAGACAAAATTATCAGGATGTACGCCATTATTGACGACCAAAGCAACCGGTCTCTTGCCTCGCCTGAATTCTTCAGTCTGTTCAACGTTCGGGAGAAACCTGAAAACTACTCTCTTACGACATGCTCCGGCAGAGTAGCTACTTCCGGGAAAAGAGGAAAAGATTTCGTCATAAAATCTGTACATAGTGACGTACAATTTGATCTGCCTACATTAATTGAATGTAATAATATTCCCAATAATCGAGACGAAATTCCTACTCCTGAAGTTGCAATGCATCATCCTCATCTGACAGAACTCAGAGGAAGTATTACACCACTAGAGGAACGTTGTCAAATTCTACTCCTAATAGGAAGGGACCCTATAGAGGCACACCACGTCCTTGAACAACGCCTAGGGCCATCACGAACTCCATTTGCCCAAAAGTTGAGACTTGGTTGGGTCATAATTGGAAATACATACATTGACAAACAAACTGTTCCTATTGAAGTCAACACAAAGATAACTTACGTTTCAATCACGGAATCAAAACAACGTCTTGCCTCAAGACCGGAAATAGCCGTTAAGGACAATAATCCAATTGTTGTTCAGTCTAACGACAAAAACCTTCATTCGAATGCCAAGGTCGCTAAATCGCATTCAATACAATCCCTTGAATGTACAGGACCTAGTACCAAGCCTGGTAAACGCACAAATTCATTTAAAGGGACATCACTCGCGTCACTAAAAGCAAAATCTGTGACTTCTATAGAAAAATCTATAGATAAAGAAAGTTTCAATCCGAAATCAACAGAACCTAAAGTTCATGGAGAGGAAATCAATAGCATTCACAAACCTATTCCGAAAGAAGGACCTATTGCCAATCTCAATCTGCCCTTGCATGAGCAACGTCTACTACGAGAAGGAAGCAGTATTGTCAAATCTGACTTGAATATAATTGAAAAGGAACAAGTAGTCTTATCTGGACATCGTCACAGAGTAACACCTTTTCTTGGACATTACTACAACAAAATCAAACATAGAGGACCCCACTTCACAGATAGAACAACTGGATCAGCAGGATGGAACGTTAGGACGAAACGCTTAATTTCGTCTGATACTCAAAAAGATGTTACATTTCGCCAAACTGGAAGAGGACCGAGTATTAGCTCTCGTCATACCCACCGGAGGACCACCTTCAACCGTCGTCGCCGTCTAACAACGTTGGAGAAAACAGTTCCTATTACCTCAACAACAGCTATGGAACATTCTACAAATCACAGCGATCTCATTGGAGAGATCCTTCTTCATAGGACAAGAAACTGTGCCAAACCCAGTTTTCCGTGGAATTAATCTATTCTGGAAACTTTATAGTGAAATGCCGGAAGTTGAAACCTGACATTTCTCATACGACCAATAGTGGACATTACTCTTGTACATAATCAATTTATGTTCGGATTTTATTTATTTCATATATTCATATGCGATTAAGTTATGGAAAAGTGATATCAGATAGACATCAGACGGGGAGTATTCTGTTACACCGTTCCGTAATTTATATAGTTCGTTTGATTATATTCTTAATCTATTTATGTGTTCCAACCTAGGAGGATTATTCATCTTTAACGTTAAAACATCGTACCGTCGCTACCTTTCCCTCTCTCAAACTGAACATTGCAAGGTCATACCAGTTCTGGAGAACTTTTCAAAGGACAAACGTCATCTAGGACACAATTCGTGGCTAACCACAGAGTGAGTTAACTTTACAACATTGTTTTTGAAGCCTTCAAATTACTCTATACATATTTGAACATTCTCTCTGTGAAACACTGGAAATTTAAATGCTCTTGAAAGTACAACATTTTCTCGGATTCGACGGACTGTGCTATCTATTACTTTTGACATTTCGTTTTAATAACATTAATTGAACACATTGTAAAATTGTATTTTATTTGTTTTTCAGCTTTTTACCATATGTCAGATTGGTTCATAATTAAAGTGTCAGCACCTGATAGTCTTTTCTCCTTGAGCCCAATCGTCGGTTATACTTAATGGTCAGGCCATTACAATATATACAAAATTGGCTTTCACATTACACCTGATTTTTTTTAAGAAAGTATCACCAGTGTTAGACTTATCTAAATCTTGATTTAGACAGTTCTCTTTAAGGCATTTTTTCATAGTGTTAGGGATTTTTAATATCAAACCATAATATTTAATAAAATTGTTGGTTTGTACTTTTCTTGAAATTGCTCAAATTTATAAAAAATCATATTTTCACGATTAATAAGGTCACTTACTGACTGCGCACACCCCTTTTCCCATTGAATGTAATATGAGAAATCATCCAAAGAAGAAAAGTTCAAAATATCTAAGGATAAAATGTCACAGACAGAAATCTCAGTAATAGGTTTTGCAGCAGAAAAGCAAAGTAAAACATCCTTCCAGAAAGAATTTTTACATCTTTTAGAAATCTCAATCAGCTTTTCTTTCTGAAGATGTAAAACCCTTTCACCCCCATACTGCATTAGGTCTGCCAGTAACAACTGCTGCCAGCCACCGCTAGAGTTTGCCAGCAGTCTTTTTATCCAACTAATTTTCAAATAGATATTAAAAGAATGAAGATGTACCATATTAAGTCCACCTTGTGAAATATCACCAATAAGTGTGTTTCGCTTAATTCTGTCTGGTTTTCCATTCCATATGAAATCATAAATTAATGAAGTGAGCTCTGTTAACCTGGAGTGTGATAGGTTTGGTAATGCAGTCAATAAATGGACCAACTTTGAAAGAGCAAGTAATTCAATTACTGTAATTTTCCCAAATAATGTGAGTTTTCGATGTTGCCAGCTCTTCAAAATTGCAGAGACCTCTTTAATTTCCTTAGCAAAATTAATTTCTGTGATACAGCTTAAATCTAAAGAAAATTCAATCCCCAAAAGTTTAAAATTTGAATGTGACCAATGAAGTTTTAAGTCGGGACATAACATAAGATCAGAATATTTTTTACTTCCAACCCATAGCGCTTTTGTCTTTGAAGCATTCATTTTCAAACCTGAAATTTTATAAAAAGATTCAAAACATGAAAGTGTTTCCCTCAACGATACTTCCCTTCCATCTAAAATAAGGAATGTGTCATCTGCGTAGTACTACATGCTTAAAAGTGATTCATTATCATTGATAGTAATTCCCCTTATGTCAGGATTACCTTTTAATTTCAAAGATAATTAAATTCAACCCCAATTATAAATAAATAGGGAGAATCAATGTATCTAACTTATCATCAAGTTTTCCAGTTGCCTCCCTTATTTTACACTCAAACTTACTGGTGATCTTCTCTTCAAAATGATCTAATAATTTCTGGACAATGTTACTAACTAAAGTTAGTCCTTTTGTTGTACCAAATTAACCATAGCATTAGTAAGGTCAGTCTTTGTAACTGTGCCCTGAAGAGATTGTTTTATTTCACTTAAATCATTTTGAATACCAGTCAAATCAATACCTTCTACACTGTCATTTGCAATATCTGAATGGGATCGTTTGTTCTGCTTGGATGGTTTTTCCTTTACAGAGCAGAGTCTTTAGAAGAATCATTGCTGTCAGGCTTTTTATCTGCTAACATTGTTTGTATAGTTTTTGCTCCTTTATTGTCCCCAGGCATGGTGGAAATACAGACAACACTACTCAGAAAATCAATAAATTACAAATATTTTTCCAATTCAAAATATATAATTCCACTATAGTAAATCCATCTTTCAACAAAATGTGAAGTAAATCATATTTCTGTAAAGTTCATCAAATTCCAAACATCATGATATGATTTGCATAGATAAATTCCTTCAAAAACCAGCTTTAAATTGCCAAAAACTGCAGAGCTGAAAATCAACCCACTACTAGATTGGCAGCCATCTACTCATGGTATGTGGTTGCAACGAAGAAATATGATTGACAATGAAGTCATTTACTTTACTTTTAATTTTTAGTAAATAAAAAAAATACAGAGATGTGGTTTGATTGCCAATGAGACATCTATACAACACAGTTGAAATGAAGTGAATGTAAGAAATGGTAGGCAACCATAAGAGCTTCAACAATCGATTGATTGAAAAGTCCTTACAAATAGTAATCTATAAAAGGTCCCAACATGAAAAATATGAAACAATGGAGTTAATTTAAGGCCTAACTCATAACAAAACGATATACGAAAAACAACAGAGCTAACGACGACCACTGAACTACAGAGTCGTGATTGAAAAACGTGGAGAATATGGCGGTGCATGTTTGTGAGCGATCAACCCTATCTTTGGAACAGTCTTGTTTCAGCACAACACAGGAAAAGCCTTTGAAATCAGTTAAAAAGGACTTAACTCATAAAAATGATACAAAGTATAAAAGCTTCCATAAAAAACACAGGCAGGACGTAGCAAGATTTATACATTGTAATAACAACAATAATGTGTCCAAAGTACACGGATGCTCCACTTGCACTATCCTTTTCCATGTTCCATGGACTGTAAAAATTGGGTGATAATCTAATTTGGCATTAAAAGTAGAAAGATTATACTATATGGAACATATGTACTAAGTTTCAAGTTGATTGGACTTCAATTTCATAAAAAAACTACCTTGACCAAAAACTTTAACCTGAAACTCCCACTTTCATTTTCTATTTTCAGTAGACCGTGAAATTGGGGTCAAAAGTCTAATTTGGCTTTAAAATTAGAAAAGGATCGGACGAACGAACGCACGAACAGAGCCACAGACCAGAAAACATAATGCCCCTCTACTATCGTAGGTGGGGCATAAAAAGTACAGAGTTACTGACAGTCAATTCAAAGTCAATCCAACTAATAAAAAATATTGTTTTTTAGACTAGATATGTGGCATTTTGACTTACAATCAGCATCTTAAATACATATGCAACACATTTAAATAATGTTTACATTTTATAGGAATTGCAATTCTTTTAAAGGCATCTTTTCAGAACATGTACATTGTAATTGGCCATACCTTTCAAATAAAATGTTTGATGTGAATTAAAATCGCAAAAGTCTACCAATGTCTATAAAAAAATATACCCTTTTGCTAAGTTGTTTTTATTACTTTCTTGCAATGTGATTTCTGAGAAAAAAAAACCTCAACTAATGAGTCTCCTGTGGCCGAAACATGTGTATAAAGTTCAATACCTGGCATCTTTGATGAGTTGTTTGTTTTCAAAACATGAAATATGATATAAGGACAACAAAACAACATACTGTAAATCAGAAATTATCGCGAGGTTTTTATTTTTGTGAAAAATGCGACAGTGTTGTAAATGCATTCATTTAAACTCGCATTTTGAAATATTTTATATGAATTAAAGAGGATTTCTCTCAAAATCGTAAAAATTTAAATCGCATTGATGTCTTTTAAAATGACAAAATCTCAATAATAAGTGCACACAATAATTTTTGAATTTACAGTAGTTGTGATTGAATTAAGCATAAACAATCTGAACAAGTGAGGTATATATTGGTACCTGATAATTCATCACCATACTATACGTCAATTATTTTACTGCAGACAACCTAGCTAATAAATACAATAAAGATTATATTATAGAGTTTTTATTTTATCACATTTATTCATAAAATGTTATTGCACATTTATTAAGCTTTCATAAGTAAAACAATAAAAAGAAGCATCAACCAATTATACATGTTATACATAAGCAAAAATATTTTATGTAATTTTGGTTTATAGATAGTTGTTTTATATAGAATTTGTTTTAACCAATTTGAAGTTTAGACACCCCAGAACAGAATCAAATATGTTTGCTTCATTTCTAGTGCCGTAAAGGAACATTTTATGTGACAGACCAAAAATGATTACTGTTAAAGCTCATCGAGTAATTGACACAACATAATTGCTGTATTGAAATTATTATTAGTTAGCAATTCCTACTAATATACATCATACTAAATGCCCTTTTAAAAAAAAACAAGTACCTTTTTTTTTTTAATAAAATTGAACATGTTTTGGGGGTTATAAACCAAGACATTTGAGTCATATATAAGATAATATATTGCATACTTAAAGAGTTATTGCACTAATAGTGAGAAATTTTGTTCAAGAAGCCCATTGAAAGATACATAAGGAATTGGACTGTCAATCTTTAAAAATTTTGTTTTTCAAATTCACATTAAAATTGGGTGAAATCATAAAAAAAAACTTGTTTAAAATACCAAATTGATACACACCTACAGTATACCATACAGAGCCCAAGCTGTATTTAATTGTAAATTTTACCACTTTACCAAGTTGATAATTTCAATATCATTACCAGCTGTAAATGAAAATCATAAATCATGGCTAAAAAATGAAAAAGGTGTTAATCTTATTATTAAAAGGGAAATGAATCTTACCAAATTAGACAAAGCAGACAAATCTATTTTGAGGATGAGTTGTAATAACATGGTGAATTTAACTACACATTGTAACAAATGACAGGATAATTACTATTTATCCAGCCTCATTCATAGTTACACTTATTCACAAATAAAAACACAATACTAAAATTTTTCATATTATGGCTTATGGGTAAATTAACCATCATTAGGAACACTCCTTAATATTTGAAAACCAGGAATGTATACATACATAGCACCAATAGAGGTGATACAATCCTATATTAGCATAGGTCTGTTACCTTCTTTATGGAAAACAGTGGTTAAGGAGGCTCGCGGGTATAAGATTTTCAGAAAAAAATTAAACTTTAATTTGTCATTACAAATTTTATTTATTACCTTTAGTAGTTGTTACTTTATCATATGGTACAAAAATCATTCCAAACAAGAATGTGTCCAAAGTACACAGATGCCCCACTCGCACTATTATTTTCCATGTTCAATGGACCATGAAATTGGATAAAAAATATAATTAGGCATTAAAATTAGAAAGATTATATCATAGAGAACATGTGTACTAAGTTTCAAGTTGATTGGACTTCAACTTCATCAAAAACTACCTTGACCAAAAACTTTAATCTGAAGCGGGACAGACGGACGAAGAGACAGACAGACAGACAGACAGACAGACAGACAGACGGACGAACGGACGCACAGACCAGAAAACATAATGCCCCTCTACTATCGTAGGTGGGGCATAAAAATCAATTCGTGTTGGCCCCAAGTGACTTTTAAAATGTAGATATCATTGGAAAAGCTCCAAATTATCTCCCTTTGGTGCAAAAATGCCATTATTTGGCATCAGAATTGAAATATCTTTTTTAACTCATCAGTGACCTATATTTTTTATGTTTGTTTTCGAATGAGCTGTACATAAACTAAATAATTGTAAAATTTAAGTGATTTCTGTAATTTCTTTCTTTTTTTATTTCGATATTACCGCTATTTCTCCTATTAGTTCAACAGAAGAAAAGGACATTAACAAAAATGTATGCTTCTTTCGAAGGCAGATTGTGAGCGTAAATGAACGGTGACCCCATTCTTTTATTTCATTTTTCTATTAAGTATAAGATAAAGTTCATTTATAGAAAAATATAGAGAAATCCTATATTAAATAAAAAATTTGATTTAGACCCGCGAGCCCCCTTAAATATAGAGTGTGGATAGTATTTTGAATGCAGCCTGAAAATAAATAGTCCCTACTGCCTCTTATTTATAGTAACTTGGGTATATATAGCCTGTTAAATAAGTTCATTATACTGTGAAACAAAACAAGTTAAAGATAAACAATAAAGATGAACTAAACAAATCTCATATTTAAAACAAATTAAACAGTATTATGCAATAAAAGCACTTATAAAAGTATAATACATGTATTATAACCAAACATATCTCAAAGTAAACAAAAACAAGTATGCATTCCTTGCAATGTGTTCAGCATACCCCCACTCCTAAATTAAAGCAAAGATAAAAAAAAGCACTTGTATTTAACTTATCAGACTGCTGAACAATTAGGAAATAACTTGTCTAGTAGCACTAGATGAATGTGTGAAGATGAACACATTGAAAAATTCAAAGTATTAGCAAGCAAGAAGTAGGTGTCTGGTAGATAAGATTTTTGAATCATACCTAATACAGTATTGTCTATCAAAAAAAAATCTCACAACCAAAATTAATGTTGGTTATACGGAAATGAACATGTCATACAAGAAAAAGTATTTTTGTTAATTTAATTAATGCTGGTATACTGAATAAAATTTGATAACATTTGTAAAAAGAGTATTGTTATTGATATGTAACATAATAAAATGCCCCGTTTACACAAAATGATCCAGTTAAAAACTGTAAATATTAAAATATTGCCCTGTTCATGCAAAACATTAAATTGTTAAAACTGTGTAGTTTAAAATAATTCATACACTATCTCCATACAAAATATTTCCAAGCTTAATAATTAAAACTCTTAAAATAAAACAAATGCCCTGCAAAACTTAGTAAAAAAAAAATGGATGCTCTGTTCATTCAAACTATTTAAAATCTTTAATTACAACATGGTTACATAAAATGATATTCTCGTTTACATGTTTTAACACAAAATAATTCAGACAGAGGTGTGTAAGCTAAGAATGAATTACAGAATATTCCTTTAAATAACAGAGTACTCTTTCATGGATTATGATGATAAAGATGAACTAAAATTAAAACTGCTAAATAAAATATTTCATCCAATTTCTGATTTACCTGCATATGAAAATATCAAAAAAATTATAGTTGTATATTCTAATGTTATTTTAAATGTGACTTGGTGAGTATTGCAACATATATCTAAATGTAGATTTTCCCAAAACTGCAAAAATTATAATTTACGATTTTTTTTGTGTATATTCTTCAAAAATTGCAATAATAAATGGATGTAATTACTTCTCCATTAAAAGTGTGTAAAACGTCTATATCAATGTAAAATATTCATTAAGTAACTTGCACAAGCCTACTAAATTGATGTAGAAAAGTAACGTGTCTTAATGAAAAGGGTATTTTGCAAAGTACTACAAAATGTACAAAGGTTATATGACTTAATGAAAAGTCTTTTCAGCATATGAGGTGGAATGTTGTTTATAGTTTCTTGACAATAACTACCATACTTGGTCGTGTATAGTCAGCACTTTTCTTTGGTCCTCCTTTTTGAACAAAGTTGAAGACAGCAAACTGGTGACACAGCTTTAATTCACTATCAATTTACTTAATTTCATCAAGGATCAGACGGGAGGCAAATGCAATTGAGAATGCCAATACTACTCCAACTATAGCATTATAATTCAGGGCAAAATTAAACACCTGTGAATAAAATAAGGTACAAAATTAAAATATAATTAATCAAATACATCATGTATATCACCAAAAGTAAAATCACAAAAATACTGAATTCCAAGGAAAATTCAAAATGGAAAGTTCCTAATCAAATGGCAAAATCAAAGGCTTAAACACATCAAATGAATGGATAACAACTATTATATTGATGACTTGGTACAGGCAAAAAAATGGAAAAAAGTAGAAAATGGAATATTAAACCTGGTTTTATAGCTAGCTAACCCTCTCACTTGTATGACACTCATACAGTAAATGTATGTGAAAAACTTTTATTTCATAATCTCCCTTTGTATAGATTAAGAAAAGGTGCTTGCAAAATTAACATTCACCACAATATATCGTTTTTGCTGTGAGGGAGTGTAAAACAAATATTTATCAATCAATTTATCAGAACTAACAATTTCGTTTCAGTTTTTATCAATTCTTTTTACAATCATGAAAATTTATATTTCTCATTGTTTTACTGTAATACTCATCAAGATTAATGCTAAAGATTTTTAAAAGTATCACTAGGCAAATATGATGCCCAATTTAAAGTTATCACTAGGCAAATGTGATGCCTAATTTAAAGTCATCACTAGGCAAATGTGATGCCCAATTTAAAGTCATCACTAGGCAAATGTGATGCCCAATTTAAAGTCATCACTAGGCAAATGTGATGCCCAATTTAAAGTTATCACCTGGCAAATGTGATGCCCAATTTAAAGTAAATGAATAAAGTTTGATCTTGTTGATAGTATACATGTTATATATCATATTTCATTTCAACACATCATAATCCATTTGTATATTCCTCACTTATAATACAAACAATCTATGACAATATAATTTGATTTAAGGGGGTACATAACACTACAGGGAGATAACTGTAAAAATCACCCAAACATTTAATCACATTCTATTGTTAAAGAAATATTAAGCTTTACAATGATCGAAAATTAATGCTTCTAAAACTGCTATATATCCAATGAAATATATCGATAAAATGTGTAGTTCAAGTTTTTTGAAATTATTTTATTTTTGTCAAAGGATCAAAGTAAATCATTGTTTCAAAATTTTATGAAAATTATATCAGCCAAATTAATTTAACTTTGGTTGTTTGGTACCACCTTTTTAAAAAAAGATTATTTAACTTGTGTCAATTATCAGTCAGAAGAAGCAGAGACACAACAAAATGTTAACCAATTTATTACCATACCTGCATTTGAAGAGGTTGAACGGTAAGGAACTGTAGAAGTTTCAGTCTCTCCTCTGTAGGACAGATACACTGTAATAGAGATACTTGATTAGAATGAACCACTTTGGAACCAAAGATTCAGTCTTCAGTATATGTTATAAAGATACTTGATTAGAATGCACAAATACAGAACTAAGGACCTAGTTTTGAGTTTTTAATAGAGATACTGTGGATTTTTGTCTATATTTGATTTGTGGTTTTTCAAAAGTCTACATATATGCTCAGTGAGGGGGGATAGGAGGGGTCCTGATCCCGAAATCCCGGGGTTAAAAACACGAAATCCCGAGATCCCAATTTTAAATAACTTAAATCCCGACATCCCAAGATTCGAAAAAAAGAATTCCCGGAACCGGAATGGGTCAATCCCGAAATCCCAAGCTTAAAACACCCAATCCCGCCGTCCCGATAAAGGTCCTATCCCCCCTCCTCAGTATGTGTAATAGAGATACTGTGAATTTATTTATTTTCGTTGATTGAGGGAAACTTGCATTTTCCCCTATATTTGATTTTGTTGTTTTTCAAAAGTCTACATAGGGTATGCTTAGAGAAAATGTAAAATTGTATGCTCCTTTGAACATTTAAATTCAGATTTACTTTTACCACTAATTTTGTAAATAAAACTTGATCCACAACAAATGATTTACAGGCACAACTTCAGAACCAAAGGTATAGTCTTCAGTTTGACATTTTAACCTTAATACATATTCTAAAGAATACTCTTGTCAGTTTAATCAAATATTTCTGATAAAAGAGCTCTCTAATTTTCTCTTCACTTAGTTAAGGGAAGACTTAAGGTAAATGTGCTTTGAGTACAGAAACAAAGGTTGTCACAATTGAAAATTTAGAAAAAAAATATATATATGAATAACTTCACAGAAAATCAATTGTTTTCAAGGACCGTTATATTATTGAGCATCCACTACTTTTTTCTTGTGAAATATGTAACGGTTTATTTCTTCCTCTGTGATATTTTATCCTGAGGATAATTTGTCCCGGCAATTTTTTTCCAGGCATCGTATTTCACAGGTTGATTTTTTCCAGAGGAGTGAAAATCTATTTGTGTTATGCAGATAGTATGTACCGGTCTATATTTGCCGTACTATATTTCACAAAACCGTGCGAAATAGAGTCCCATTAACTACTATGTAAGTTACTCACAATCAATATATACCTGACTATAATTATAGAATACTTCACAAAGGTAGACCAAATTTGCATAATTTATCAAAGGGAGGTAATTATGAGCAATTCATATTTTAAAGATATTAATATAATATATTTCTGAATCTATTTTGTAGTGAAATTTTTCCTTCAATCTTATTTTTTATATATTCATTTATATGAAAAGATGACTTACAACTTGATTTTATAAGACAGATAACATTTCACAGGTAAAAACTATCCAGCTGTTAAACATGATTTAAATCATTTTGTTCCAATATATTATTATGCTATGATTTATCTGATTTCCATATAATCAACCACTACATCTCTGTCTCCAGACAAAACTATTTATATAGTTAAAAATATCATCATAATCAAATTCTTCTATTACTGTTAACAGTAGTAATGCAACTATATTTCTACCTTACTTTTAAATGTATATTTGTACTGAGATCTGAAAACAACTCACTTTTACATCAGCGGTATTTCACTAACCTTATTTAATCATGATATTATTTTCACAATTTTCTCATTATAATACATTTTTTTTTGTAACAATTTCGCTTTATTTCAAATACACTATAATTATTTCATAGTATTTTGAAGGATAAGTTTTTTTCTAATAACTATTCAATAAGTTAACTACCCAGATAGAATTTCACGGCAAAAGAAAAAATATCCCAGGGAAATATTTTCCTCCGGATAAAAAAATAACAACAACTACTGTGACATTTTTTCCTCCGGATCAAATTTCATCCAGATATAATTTTGCTTTACAAATACACATTAAATGAATCAGAGCTTGTATTTCAACATGTTTTAAATTAATATTTTATCAAACTGCAAACTTTAACACTGCATTTATAAAATACCTCAGCATCATACTATTCTTAGACCTCAACAAAACTAACTTACCCTAATCATTCTTTGACCTTCACCATTGACCTCTGCAAATGCTGAGGCCAGTAAAAGGAGCATAAAGAGTGGTAATATACATTCTAAAATGGAAAATATTCTGGCGGGATGAGACAACCATGTGATGACGTAATCACTGATCCATAGCAATACAAAGAAGATCCAACTACCCAGCCATCTCTGTAAGTAGCGAGATGTCACTCTCATTCTTTTCTGAAAAAAAGAAGAAAAGAGTTATAATGGCTAGCTAGAGCTCATTGTAAGTGGCATTTATCATATTTAACTGTATGCTGATATTTTGAGGTCCATTTATATTTATATTAGGATCTAAGTGCTGAAAGCCCAAGTTAGGTTAACTAACTTATTTAAGTAGGGTTTGTGTTATTCAGTCTGAGTATTTGACTTAATTTTGTGTTACTCAGTCTGAGTATTTGACTTAATTTTGTGTTACTCAGTCTGAGTATTTGATGTAATTTTGTGTTACTCAGTCTGAGTATTTGACTTAATTTTGTGTTACTCAGTCTGAGTATTTGACTTAATTTTGTGTTACTCAGTCTGAGTATTTGACGTAATTTTGTGTTACTCAGTCTGAGTATTTGACGTAATTTTGTGTTACTCAGTCTGAGTATTTGACGTAATTTTGTGTTACTCAGTCTGAGTATTTGACGTAATTTTGTGTTACTCAGTCTGAGTATTTGACTTAATTTTGTGTTACTCAGTCTTAGTATTTGACTTAATTTTGTGTTACTCAGTCTTAGTATTTGACTTAATTTTGTGTTACTCAGTCTGAGTATTTGACGTAATTTTGTGTTACTCAGTCTGAGTATTTGACTTAATTTTGTAGACAATTATTTTTTTTTAGTAATCAGTTGTCTCTTCCTATTCAATTTACGATACTTAAACAACAGTGAACTACTACAGCTTGAATTAATATAGGAACAGGAAATATCTTTAACAATACTATACAATTATGGCCTTTGTATGAGGTCGATACAAGGATATATTGACCTGAAAAAAGTACATTGACTGAGGGGGAAGCTGGAGGTTGATATACTTCTTTGGGTCGATATATCCTGTATTTGTAAATGCTCTTTTGTTCCGACGTTGGAAAGTTCCGGGCGGAAAGAACGAACTAGCCGAAAAGTTCCGGAGGAACTTAATAACTAGTTACTTTGTTCTTCCTCTGGTTTAAAAGTTCCAGCTGAACAAAGTGACCAGTTGAAAAGTTCCAACGGAATATATCAACTAGTTAGAAAGTTCCTTTTTGTCAAATTAGTCAAAACCGGAACTAACAAACTAGCCCAAAAGTTCCAACAGAACTTATCAACCAGTCACAAAGTTCCATTTGGAGAATTGATGCAAAGTAAAAGCGTAGCATATTATATTTGAATCTTTCAAAGGGGAACCAAGATACTGATTACAAAAGTCAAAAGGAACTTATCAACTAGTCACAAAGTTCCTCTTTGGCAAATTAGTCAAAACCGGAACTAACAAACTAGCCCAAAAGTTCCTCCTCATGTTTGTACTTTTAAAAATATCAATTTCAGATTAGTGTATAACAATGAATTACAACTTATTCCGTTATGAAGGCAACATTCTGACCGAATTAACTAGTTGTTCTGTTCCACCAGAACTATTCAACTAGATACATTGTTCCTGGACTTTTTAACTAGCTAATTTTTTCTGGAACTTTTCGACTGCACTCGGAATAAAACAACTAGTTGGAAAGTTCCATCAAAACGAAATAACTAGTTGAAAAGTTCCGCCGGAACAAAGTTACTGACGGAACATACTGGCTGTTACATATTCACCTCATACATTGCTACAATTGTTATATTATTAATTTCCAACCATATCTGTATCAAAATCGTCATTTAGGTTTGTAGGAACTTTATAGATATTGCATTGTCTCCTTGACAATAACAACATATTAGTTGTTATTGCATTTACTTTTTGTTTTGGACATCTTATGTATTTGAGGATTTTTTTCGTCAAATAATCGATCACAGATATCATTTGTTTCAAAGCGTTAAACAATATCCTAAAATTCAATACATGACGTCACAAAGTATATCGGTTTTTTGAGATATTCGAAAAATAACCGTGCAATATGCTTTTTGCCGATCAATATGCTTTTTTCTATCCGCCGGTTTCTCTCTACCTTCGAAAATATAGTTTAACATGTGACTATCCCTAAACGAATCAAATTTGTTAAAATATACGAATTAATAATATAAGTTGTTATCTCATTTACTTTTTTTTACTTTTTTTGTATTTGAAGATTTTTTTTCTTCAAATAATCGATCATAGATATTTTTTATAAAACTGTTAACAATATCATGAAATTCATTACATGACATCACAAAATATATCGGTTTTAGATATTCTAAAAATAGCTGTGCAATATGTGTTTTGCTGTGCAATATGCTTTTTGCTATCCACCATTTTCTATCTCCCTTCGAAAATATAGTTTAACATGTAACTTAATATATATATATATCCATGAACGAATCAAATTAGTTAAAATATACAAATTTATAATATTATTACATAAAAAAAAAGATATGATATGATTGCCAATGAGACAACTCTCCACAAGAGACTACATGACACAGAAATTAACAACTATAGGTCACTGTACGTCCTTCAAACAATAAGGAAAGGCTATGCTGTATAATATCCAGCTATTAAAGACCCTAAAATGACAAATGTTAAACAATTGAACCAGTATACGTACAGAAATTTTCCAGTAGGCATTGAGTATTTCTTCATTGGTAAGAATGGTGGACTTGTTTTCTCTGCAGGCTTCATAGTCAACACTGTATTCAGACTACAATAACAAAACAAGCTAATATCAAATATATAAATAAATGTCAATCAATTATTGAAGCTTTTATCCAACTGCTGTGCCAGAAGAAGTTATTTGGAGATTTTTTAATGCATTAATGTTTGACTATACATTTCAACAGCAGGTTCATCAGGAAGTTTATAGAACAAAATTTTATGGGTAGTGGGGTCATTGAAAAGGCCATAGGGAATATTCAAGCATAAATGTAAGCACTTGTATGATGAAGAGAAGCCAGCAAAATCATGGCAAAAACAACAAAATGATGAAAAGACAAACAGTTGTCTTCAAAACATCATCACGTCCTGGAGAAAAAAATCTACATATATTTCCCTCTCTGACAATGATTTCACTATAATATGTCTAAGCATTTGTTTGTAAAATGTACAAATAAGTTTTGTAAAAATTGACTAGCTCACTGTCAAACAGTTATATTACCTGTATGGAGACCCTTGGTTTTGCACTGGTTTCCTGTGGTACATCTACTGATGCTGCTGTTGGCTGCTCATCTAACAAATGATACTGTGATCCACTTTGACCAAAGTCGTCCCATATAAACCAGCCAGAATCTGAATCATAAATAAACCCATTGTTTCATACTCCATATCAATACCACTTATTTCAAATGTGCAGTAGGTCTACATTTTAGAAATGATATTTGGTCTTTCATCATCACCTAATATACTATTAATCAATATGTTACTGTTAGTTCTAACATGACGTCCTTCAAACGCTTTGAGTACACACCCGTGGTAAAATATGAATATATTGGTTGGGCTGTTCTGATTGTACTCCCACGTCATATGATTGTTTATGGATGGAGTACACGACGTCATAGAATGATAACGTAATAGTTTAAGCATTTTTCGGGAAAATACACGCTTCTGATACCGAAAATCAACACCAGAATGAAACGTAAACAAACAATACTAAAATGTGGTATAAGCCCTTTTTTATATACATAGAAGATATATAAGTAAATTATCATTAAAATTCATCCAAATCTATCTAAATATATTATTGTAAATAGTTTGAGCATGTCACTAAATCTGTTTGCTCCGTTCTTTACCGCCAATCTTAAAGTGGGTTAATTTATGGGAACGGCAAATATTTGCCTCCATCTAGTGCGCTTTGAACCAAAACAATTGCTATATTTGTCTTATCAGAATCGAAATAATTCATGGGGGCTTGAATATATCTAAATTTTACCACGGGTTGTCCCTTTATGCCGATATTTTACCCCTCGCTATCGCTCAGGGTAAAATATTTGTCATAAAGGGCCAACCCGTGGTAAAATAACGATATATTCAAGCCCCCATGAATTATTTCTTAAATTTCAAAATAATCAATTTTGTGAAATCCCCCAAATGTGACATGTTTTAGGAGTTTTCTGTAATTATTCAAGTGAAAGGTGAATTTATAAATAGTTTTTTGAACTGCCAGGTTATTTTTCAAAATCACTGAAGCAATTGATAAAAATGTTTTCACATGTTGTTTTGTTCATTTCTAGGAATTTGTAAAAAAAAATAGTATCCACCATTTTCATGATTTTTGTCTAAAAAAAAAGTTTAATTATTGTACATTTTAGCAGCACCCTCTGGTTTTAAGTAACTAGAACTTCATCTCCTAACATTTTATTTAAAGAACTCTAGGAATCAGATTTGCAAGCAAAAGCTAGTCCAATTTAAGTAAATCAAAGAGCTGAAGAGCTCTGAGGGAAAAGACGGCCATTGTTTCAATTTTTAGGGGGGTATCTTTTGATAGTCTACATACAAAGAATGAGCAAAAGAACAGCTAGAACATATAGAAAGGCTGACAATAATGAAACTAATTGTTGTTTATTGTTATTTCATTTCCTTAGTCAAGAATTCATCATAGAGACAATTTGGACCAATGAGATTTGCACCTTCTAAATGAAAACATTTGATTAAAGTTGGGTGTTAATTATCTAAAATTCAATTGAATTTAACAACTACTACAATATATTTTAGAATTTTAATTATGTACACCTGAACGGCAGGCTAAGACCATTCTCAATTGTTTGTGACAGTATTCTCAAGAAAGTGAGGACTGAAAAATCTATTCAGTTTTATTTTTCCATTGATAAAGTTCCCAGTTACAACTCTCATCACAGGGATACATGTTCTTATAAAATCAAATATGATTGATATAAGCTGTGTGAAGTTTGTTTCCATATCCCACATTTTGATATATCTGTAAAATTCATGAATAAATAGCTTTAAACTACAAAAAGCAATATCTAAAAAAAATGGAAAAAAAAAATGACCTCTACAATAATTATGTTGGTATGCAAAATTATTTTTCAATTGATGACTACTTATAATAATCATATATATACTTCATGTGACATTTTTAGTGTTCAGATACATTAACTTTCATTTTAGTGGGTAATTACCCATCAATTGAGGTGCTCCTTAATTGGAGAAAGATTCTAAAAACATAACTTTACAGAAAGAATGAAAACTGCAGTTGCTCTCCCCAATCTCAATAGGTATAAACTACAAAAAGCAACATTTAATTTTTTTTAGTTTTTTTTTAACCATTTCAATAATTATGTTGGAACACAAAATTTTTTTTATATAGAAGACTACTTATCATATACTAAATGTCACATTTTAAGTGTTCAGAAACATTTACTTTGATTTTAGTGTATAATTACTCATCAGTTGAGGTGCTCCTGAATTGGAGGAAGATTCTAAAAACAAAACTTTACAGAAACAACGAAAACTGCCGTTTCTCTCCCCGATATCATGTATCCCCATTGACATTGTTTACTGCGAAAGTTGACCTACAAATTATCTGATTATAGCCTCAGATTAAAGCATTGCATGTTGGTGTGTGAATCAACTACACTACAGCAAACATCATTAGGTTTACATTTAACAAATACGGATTTTAAATTAGTAGATCTATACAAATATTGAGAATGATTTTTATAATGAATAAAGGATATTCCTGTGACCTGTGTAGTGTGGCATTCCAACAATGACGTCACTAGGTTAGATATATTTAGAATATTTCGTAATACTGATTTTTCCGGACTGTAAAAGAAACGTGTATAGTGTAAGGGAAAGCTCAATATACGATAATTTTACGAGAAACAGAAGGGAAATTTGTTAAAAATGTATTTAAAGTCAATCGGTTATCCTAGCTGTCATCAATTTCAGTATGACATTTTGAGGGGGTTTCCAAAAAATCAAAACAAAATGATTGACGTGAGGGAATGATACTCTGGCCAACCCCATTAGGGAATTGACGGCTTGAAGCCGTCTTTCCCCAAAAATGTCTAAACAGCATACCTGATTGGCCTGTGAGAGAGACAAAGTCCATGCTTTTAGCAGATGTCATCCTTAGGAATTTCTTAGCATTTTCTCTGCTGATTAGCTCTAAAACTTTGGCTTCTCTGTCCAATACACTGATAAATCTTCTGATTACTAAAAATAAAATAATCATGTTGCATTACGTATAAAAGTTATGATGGGTTTACAGAATAGAGGATGATGGCTCTGGAAAAAATTTTAAATAGAGAAAAAGGAGCAAAAATATAAACTAGAGGCTCTAAAGAGCCTGTGTCGCTCACCTTGGTCTATGTGCATATTAAACAAAGGACACAAATGGATTCATGACAAAATTGTATTTTGGTGATGGTGATGTGTTTGAAGTTCTTACTTTACTGAACGATTTTGCTTCTTACAATTATATCTATAATGAACTTTGCCCATTAGTAACAGAGAACTATATTTGGTAAAAATTTACATATATTTACCAAATTAATGAAAATTGTTAAAAATTGACTATAAAGGGCAATAACTCCTTAAGGGGTCAATTGACCATTTAGGTCATGTTGACTTATTTGTAGATCTTACTTTGCTGAACATTATTGCTGTTTACAGTTTATCGCTATCTATAATAGTATTCAAGATAACCAAAAACGGCAAAATTTCTTTAAAAATTACCAATTGGAGGGCAGCAACCCAACAACCAGTTGTCCAATTCATCTGAAAAATTCAGGGCAGATAGATATTGACTTGATTAACAATTTAACTTCTTGTCAGATTTGCTCTAGATGCTTTGAATTAATAGTTATAAGCCAAAAACTGCATTTTACCCCTATGTTCTATTTTTAGCCGTGGCGGCCATCTTGGTTGAATGGCCAGGTCATCGGACACATTTTTCAAACTAGATACCCCAAAGATGATTGTGGCCTAGTAGTTTCAGAGGAGAAGATTTTTGTAAAAGATTAATTTAATTTATGAAAAATGGTTAAAATTGACTATAAAGGGCAATAACTCCTAAACGGGTCAACTGACCATTTTGGTCAAGTTGACTTATTTGTAGATCTTACTTTGCTGAACATTATTGCTGTTTACAGTTTATCTCTATCTATAATAATATTCAAGATAATAACCAAAAACAGCAAAATTTCCTCAAAATTACCAATTCAGGGGCAGCAACCCAACAACCGATTGACTGATTCATCTGAAAATTTCAGGGCAGATAGATCTTGACCTGATAAACATTTTTATCCCATGTCAGATTTCCTCAAAATGCTTTGGTTTTTGAGTTATAAGCCAAAAACTGCATTTTACCCCTATGTTCTATTTTTAGCGGTGGCGGCCATCTTGGTTGGTTGACCAGGTCACGCCACACATTTTTTAAACTAGATACCCCAAAGATGATTGTGGCCAAGTTTGGATTAATTTGGCCCAGTAGTTTCAGAGGAGAAGATTTTTGTAAAAGATTAATTTAATTTATGAAAAATGGTTAAAATTGACTATAAAGGGCAATAACTCCTAAACGGGTCAACTGACCATTTTGGTCAAGTTGACTTATTTGTAGATCTTACTTTGCTGAACATTATTGCTGTTTACAGTTTATCTCTATCTATAATAATATTCAAGATAATAACCAAAAACAGCAAAATTTCCTCAAAATTACCAATTCAGGGGCAGCAACCCAACAACCGATTGACTGATTCATCTGAAAATTTCAGGGCAGATAGATCTTGACCTGATAAACATTTTTATCCCGTCAGATTTCCTCAAAATGCTTTGGTTTTTGAGTTATAAGCCAAAAACTGCATTTTACCCCTTTGTTCTATTTTTAGCCGTGGTGGCCATCTTGGTTGGTTGACCAGGTCACGTCACACATTTTTTAAACTAGATACCCAAAAGGTGATTGTGGCCAAGTTTGGATTAATTTGGCCCAGTAGTTTCAGAGGAGAAGATTTTTGTAAAAGATTACTTTAATTAACGAAAAATGGTTAAAAATTGACTATAAAGGGCAATAACTCCTAAACGGGTCAACTGACCATTTTGGTCATGTTGACTTATTTGTAGATCTTACTTTGCTGAACATTATTGCTGTTTACAGTTTATCTCTATCTATAACAATATTCAAGATAATAACCAAAAACAGCAAAATTTCCTCAAAATTACCAATTCAGGGGCAGCAACCCAACAACCGATTGACCGATTCATCTGAAAATTTCAGGGCAGATAGATCTTGACCTGATAAACATTTTTACCCCTGTCAGATTTGCTCTAAATGCTTTGGTTTTTGAGTTATAAGCCAAAAACTGCATTTTACCCCTATGTTCTATTTTTAGCCGTGGCGGCCATCTTGGTTGGTTGACCGGGTCACGCCACACATTTTTTAAACTAGATACCCCAATGATGATTGTGGCCAAGTTTGGTTTGATTTGGCCCAGTAGTTTCAGAGGAGAAGATTTTTGTAAAAGTTAACGACGACGGACGACGACGGACGACGGACGACTGACGCCAAGTGATGAGAAAAGCTCACTTGGCCCTTCGGGCCAGGTGAGCTAAAAAAGATGTATAAGTATAGCATTTGTATAGCATGGATAATAAATAATAAAAGAATAGGTAACATAATATCAATTACAGAAATCAATGATGTATATAGTTAAAAAAAATCATCATCAAATTACAAAATATGTAATAGTATTATAATTATATAAAATGAATTTTACAGAATAAGCTATACTTTATAAAGATAAAGAACAATGTTCTAAAATTTTAATGAATACAGACATTAAGATCCCTATCCAAACCCTCAAATACATCATCTTACCATATTTTATCCCATTTTTAAAATTAATCATTTCATATTTTGACCTTACAGTTTAACCCATGTTTATCCAGTCCAAATTCTATATAATATATATATATTTAAGTTTATATTACCTACCAACTGTATGTGTCCGACAGACAGAGAATAACGTACAGCCAACTAGAACATTCCACATCATTGAAATCAATGTAAACGCTAGATGTGAAGAGTACATCACATGACACACGTAGCGGGTTAATTTCAACTTGTCGCAATGGTTTGGTCCAAAATTCAGGAATGAGACATATGAATTAATTCCATAAATAACAATGGCTAAAAATATAAAAAGTCCTGCCACGCTTACTTTCAAAAAAGTCCTCGAGTGAATTCTAACACATTCAACAAAGTTACGATTACTGAACAATTTTGCAGCAAGTTTTTGAGAATACAGTCCCAAGCATATCCAGATAAAGCCTAAGAATATAGTGACCACCCCCATCAACAGTGTCGTATTTGTCAAATTACTCAATATGTCAAATATCTCATGTGTCATACCAGTAGCGGAAAATGTCAGACCTAATAATAAGGTGACGATCTGAATAATACGGGACAGAACTGACTGTTTTTCTAGGTGAGAATATGTGACACCCAAAACATATATCACAATTTTCCAAGCCCATCCTGGAATTTTCTGTGAATGATTTAACTTTTCTGATGGTTCTACTTCTGTTAAATCTGAGTTTAAAAAGTTTGACAAGTAAGTTGGGTCTGCTTCGACAGAATCTAAGAAGTCTGGATGAACATTCTTTGTTGTATGATCATGTTGTCCTTGCCTGCAATATGAAAAGATTTTAACAATGTCTGTATGTACACTCAACATGCTCAAGAAGAAGAGTAACATTAAAAGAATTCAATTCCTAAAATTTAATTATATTCACTGTGGATTCATTTATTTTCTTGGGATACCAATAGCTGTACATTAAGAAAAACTATATTTCACAGTAATTAAGTAAGGTAACTTATCATGTATGCATAAACTCTTACAAAAAATAATTGAATGAAAAGTAGTAGTTCTTTTTTTAATACCTACAGTAGTTAGGGAATATTTCATTATTTTGCATGTGTTTATTAGCAATGGTTAAGTACGCCCTTTTCTATTTAATTTTCTTAAAGTATTTTGTTCAAGCTATCTGCATGATCCGCTCCTGTCTTATCATTTACCATGTTTACTGGTAAAGTCAATGTATTAGGAGCAAAAACTCTCATCTCATTGCAATTTCAAGACAGATCTCAGCACTGATATGAATGGAATCCTAAAGCTTAGAAATGTTATAGTTGTTTCTTTAATTTTGTAATATTGGCTATTAAACTTTACCTCAGCAATCACCACAGATCAGTAGAAACAACTATAAGTGATTTATAAGTAAGTTAATTTACTATTGATTTAATTCTACTAATTACCCATTTCTGAAGTTTGTTGATCTGCTGCGGCCAGCCCTTGTTCTTTCATAATCCTAAAATATAGAGAATATATATATATTAAATGAATGAACAAAATTACATGCAACATCCTGAAAGACAATATTCAACAAAAATAAGCCACATCTATGGTGGCCGGTTAAGCCATTTAGCATTTTCGCACTTTCGCCTTTCATCTTCTATAGGGCGAAAACCGATTTCACCTTTTCAACTTTGCGTTTTTGTGTTTTCAACTTCGCCTTTTCGCTTTTTCGATATCGCGAATTCGCGCTTTCGCATTTTCGCCTTTTCGCATTTTTACGATATGCATGTTATTATAACATAACATTTTAAATATAATTGGAGACAAGACTACAAAGTCATATAAATTTCATATCTGTGGTTTACTTTAAATATTTTCATAAATTAGCCCTAATTTTTTTATTTTTTAATATTGGCTATTAAACTTTACCTCAGCAATCACCACAGATCAGTAGAAACAACTATAAGTGATTTAAACCAAAAGTCAATAAAACCACATATTTACTGAAACACAAGACAGTAAATGTTTTATTCCATATTCCGAGAGATATGAATGTAATGGAAAATATTTACCAAAACCAATTGTACACAAACATTTTTTTCCAAAATTATACACGCTGAAGCACGCGACATTTTGCACGGTGAATATCCTTTTTCCGCAGGTGAATATGCTTATTTATTCAAAATCCCATTTATATAGAAAAACCGACTAATATTTTACCAATAAGGAATAATTCAGGATATTGTTTTCCATGATAATACATGTATGTAATATGTGAAATTATTTCCCATTATAATACATTTTTTTTTAACAATTTAGCTTTAATTCAAATACACTATTATTATTTCATAGTATTTGTAAAAATTATTTTTTTTAATAACTATTCAATAGTTTGGCTACCCAGATAGAATTTCACGGCAAAGGAAAAAGTATCCCAGGGAAATATTTTCCTCCGGATAAAAAAATACATGTAACAACAATTACTGTGACATTTTTTCCACCGGATCAAATTTCACCAGGATATTATTTTGCTTTACAAGTGTTCCTCAATCTTTAGCTTAACTTTTCTGTGTGGTGTGTAGATGACTATATATATTGCATTTTCGACTTTTTCCTTTTTGCAATGCATGCTAGCTGATGTCCTTTCTTCATTTTTGGTGATTAAATTCTATGTTGCCAAATCACATATCCTACACTCATTTTATTCATTCTGACACTCTGTCGACCTACTTTTGCTCTACCATGCTACACCATAATGCCATATGCCATAGCCAGGTAGCAGCAAATACCAATTTTCAAGTCTTTGTTGTCCTGAACATGCATGCAATATTTGTCACTGGACATATGAGAGGGGATAGGACCTTTATCGGGACTCCGGGATCGGGTGTTTTTAAGCTCGGGATTTCGGGATTGATGCTTTAACACCTTAATGTGCTCAGAGTAAAATAAAATAGCCTTTAAAGAATCATTATTATTTGCAATAGTTTGACCAAGCTTGGATCAACATGATCAAGTCCTTTTCCTTACACACTTGTTGTATTTTGCCCAACCCAATAACCACACTTCACATTCTTCGTTATTAAAATTAGGTTTGTTTATTCTTATGTAATTGTACCTACCTGTTTATTAGTGACGACCTCAGTTTTCAGTCCCAAGCTGTCAATGGAGTTTATTGAAGCTGTTGAAGCAGCATCAAAATCAATGGTAATGTACGGATTAACAGGTTGACTTTTGCTTGTGTCAGTCTCGGTCATTGTTAAAATGAAAATTCTTCAGAGCATTAGCATTGTCATCGGTTAGTTTTATCTCTAATCATGCTAATTAATTTCATTTGGTATGATTCATTGACTATCCGAATACTCCCACATTTTTCTGTTACTAGTTATCTCCCTTTGTTTAGGTTTGTCATTAAAGTGTTCATTTATAGGTGTCTTCTACGACGTCCGTGTTGTTATTTTTTTTTCTATTAAAATCATTTTTTTTCCGGCTCAATTTTGGGTAAATCAGGAAACTTTTTATTAATATAATAAAAGCACTAAAAAAACACAATAATATGTTTATTTCAGCTTTATAAAACAAAGAATCTAGATAAAAACAATTTTAATGAGAATTTGATTACCTATTTATATTTTCAGTAATACAAAATGGGATTTCAAGTTCTCAGTATTAGGGGGCTGTTATATATTAAAGACAGTAGAACAAAAAATAGGAGCCAGATGAATAAAAGCAAGTTTTGGATCCTACTTATTTCTTGTAATATAACAGTTATATTACTGTATATTATGTTTTGCTATATTTGAATTAAAATTGACAGAAAAAAAGAATCATAATGAATAACTACTCTTTTGTAATTACTTTATTGATCTTTGAAATACTTTTATTTTATTTTGAAAGGTGGGCATAATTGTATGTTATTTTTATAAGTATATCATGATTATATTCACACATGCACGTATCTATCCCTTTCTACTTTGAAAGCATATATGCAGAGACATAAATATACATGTATATGTATGCCTTTACATATATACATGTAGTTGCATGTATTACAATGTAGGTAATGAGATCCTGATTATTTGTAAATTTTTATGACCACAAGCCTTGCAAATTTTAAAGTTTTTCATGTCTTCTATATTTATTTTTATAGTTTAAAGGGGCACTAGCTACGATATATATAAAAAACTAAAGTATGATTTTTTTTTTAGATCAATCATTAATCAAATTGGAATAATGAAATAATAATTTGCTTTTAGCAATCAATTTCCTTTAATTTTGTTGAAATAAGCGATTAAACATAATTTTTGACTGATTCACTTGCAAGTGAAAACGTCATCATCATTCTAACTGGTATTCATGTGAACTTCAAGTTAACCCATAGCTAGAGATTGACAACGCATGCATTGTACGTGTACTGGTTATTTAAAGAAAAAGAATGTCAACAATGAAAGTGAAACTACGGTAAATCATTTGATAACTAATTCGATGCACATAAAATCATTCTTATATGGTTAAAAACAATGAGAAACATCTATTTTTAATCTATAAAATAAAATCAAACAGACCTATAAAAATGCAATTGCACGTGTTGGTTTAATCTATTCGTATCTTTATTTTTGTTTACATCGCTTATATGGTCATCTGAGGTCAAATCGATAGATAATTAGATGGCGTCTGGACTAAAATACACACGAAACGAACCTATATATTATCTACCCCATGCTCTGTAAACTGTTTATTTTAGACTTTTGATAGTTTGGATAAATGTTTTACATTGTTATAAACCAAATATGAGAATTTGAGTCAAATCGGTTACAATGAATTTGACAGCTAGTGCCCCTTTAATAACCCTTAATGGTCAGTAATATAAAAAAAAAAACAATCTCTTCCATCTATACTATTAAACGAGAAGACCTCATTTTGTGTGTCGCTTCTCTTCCTTCCACAATAAATTAATCATCATGCCTCTGTGTTCTTTGAGTAACATGCATAGTCGCATTAGTCATCTATTCTTAGGATTATTCAGATTGAGTTATTTTGGGAGAAAACGACAAAATATGTGTCCGCATATTGTTTCCGTTATCAGACTGACTTTTAGTTATAGATGAGACTTCCGGTTTTAAACATGCACAAGAACAACCAATCGTATGATAGATTACAAAAATAAAAAAAAAAATAAGCCAATCAGAGCGTTCTCCATATCATGTTTTTTTAGATAGCAAGAACCACAACTATTATACCTCGTTAGAGACAATTATTTTTCGCGTTTATCCACATGTAAACTACGATTACACTACTATAATATATAGAGACTCTGTATTCTTTCTACTTTTTTTCTGAAATATTTACTATCTTATTGGTCATACCAGTTGCATATATATTGAAATAAGTAAAACATGTGGGAACAAGAATGTGTCCATAGTATACGGATGCCACATTGGCACTATCATTTACTATGTTTAGTGGACCGTGAAATGGGGTAAAATCTATCTAATTTGGCATTAAAATTAGAAAGATCATATCATGATAGGGAACACATTTACTAAGTTTCGAGTTGGTTTGACTACAACCCGGGATGCGGGAATATTTTTTTTTTAATTTCGGGATGTCGGGATATGCATTTCGCTAAAATACGCACCTCGGGATTTCATGTTTTTAAGCCCGGAATTTCGGGATCAGGGCCCCTCAGACCACCCCTCAAATGAGCCTTAGTCATTTATACGAGATTCAAATCCTACCATTGGCATGTTAATATGGCTCTCAAAAGGAAAAGCACTGCATGATGGATTGTCCTAGAAGCACATTTTATTAGAACAATAATGGTCTATAAGCAGTTTTATTTATTTCATGTTTGAAGCGGTGCAATTTTTTTTAATTTGACTTTTACCAAGGATGTGTATAGTGAGACTTGCTTTTACGAAACAATGATTATGCATTGTAGCAAAGGGGAAAAATAATTGTGGTATAAGGCCAGAAATACGAAAATAATTGAATTTAACAAAAAGGAAACACATAACGGACTTAGGGAAAAAGGGAAAGGGCTTTTGATACCTTATATGAAATTCTCCAGTCATTATATCTTTTATAAAATATCATCCTACAACAGTTTACAAGCTGTATATGCCTGCGATTTCGCGGGTGTGTTCTAGTTATCTTCAGTGGCGGATCCAGAACTTTTCCTAAGGGGGGGGGGTGTCCTCTGACTGACCTAAAAGGGGGGGGGGGGGGGCTCTCCAGTTATGCTTCAGTGATTCCTTATATAATCAACCAAATTTTTCCAAAGAAGGGCCCCCCCCCCCTTGGATCCGCCTAAAAGCTCAATGAAATTATTCAAATTGTCTTAGTATTTACCACTAAATAAAATACCATTACGATTCCTGCATGTCCATGTGGTTTAAACACAGCCTCGGATGGCTCTCAGTCTGAATCTAATTCATGAAGTGTTCATACGAATATATGATAGTTCGTATATAAAGGAATTGGCAGCCATACATTTTTACTTCAAATTGGCACCAAACACATGACTATCGTAAATGACTTTTAACTCGATATATGAAAATTAGATCTGCCCGGAGCTCTATGATCACAAATACATGTAACAGAACTTTTTCCAGTGGGCATTGTGGTTTCTGCTAATTAAACATTTGAAATATAAGCCAATCCAAATGTATTACCGGTCCATGATAGAGCATGATATTTATAAATTGTGTAGAGAATTATCCAATGAACATAATTCCTATAGGCAGTGGCGAATCTAGAAATTTTCATAAGGGGACCCACTGACTTCCTAAGAGGGGGCCAGGTTAGACTGCTGTCTTAATTACTTGTCGAAAATAACAGATATATGCTAAAAATCTTCTAGTTTATTTTAAGGCTAAGACCATACTAGTAAGTATTTGTTTAATATATTGTGACATTATATAAGTCCAATCTCAGTGTCAAATGTAGGACTTTGTGGGAGGCCCATCTCACATGGAAAGAAAAAAGTATACATGCATGGTAAACTTTTATAAACTTTACTAGATAAATTGTAGAAATTAATAAATAAAATTGGACCAGACTTATACAGTTAACATTCATATACTTTTAAAAGAAACATAACATTGAGAATGGAAATGGGGAATGCCACTCAAGAGCAGAAAACAGCGGAGGGTCTCACGCCGGGGAACAATACTCGGTTTGGGAAATGATGTTATCTGAGAAAAATATTAAACACATATCATAAACATCGTGAATAAAAACACTGTGTCCAATGCCACGGACGGGGATTCAGTGGAATTAACGTCACACAAGGACAGCAAATTATTTTGTCACCAAGGTCGGTTTATAGACCAGTATCGTTAACTATCTGATTAGAGTAACTTATAGTAAACAAAACCTAATTATTTCAAGGACACGTACAGGTTTATAATAAAAGTGTTATTCCCAGGTCAATATATATAATATATATATAGTTCACACGAATATAATCTCTGCAGAATCTATGATAGAAAAATATTGAAATTGGCATTAAAAAGGGTTATTCCCATGTTCCAAGCGGTCCAAGGTGGTCTGAATAAAGAACGAGTCCATTATTTATTGAAAAAAAATATTTGTTTGTATAAAATTGCAGGGTAGGATCCAGCCATTTAAAAAAAGAGTTGGGTCCAACTATATGCTCCCATTCAAATGCATTCATCGTCCCAAAAAAGGGGGGTTCCAACCCCTGGATCCATCACTGAATCGTCCGAAACGCTTTGACATTGCTTCGTCGTACTTTTATTAAACCAGTACGAACAATATGGCATCCTTTTCTCCAATAAAATTGAAATTTGAAATGGAGAACAATTTAGAGACAACTACCCGACCAGAGAGAGAAGCAGAAGGCCACATATGGGTCTTTAACATAGCGAGAAAATCCCGCACCCTGAGGCGGCATTCAGCTGGCCCTAAACAAAAATGTGTACTAGTTCGGTGAAAATGAACGTCACATTAAAATAAGACACATATGAATGAACCAAAATTTAAAATAAAACATACAAGACTAACAATTACCAGAGGCTTCTGACTTGGGACAGGCACAATAATGCAGTGCTGCATGCATGTCAAACATGTTTTTGTTCGATCTCAAATCTCCCTCTTTACTTCAAGCTTATGTAGAAAAATAAACACACGGGAATACACACAGCAAAACTCAGTTTCAAAGAAGTCGGAACCCGATGTTAAAATAGACAACAGAATTCAATCATACTTTCTCCACATATAAACTGAAGGGATTTACATTTCACAAATTATAAGATTTGTTAAAAATGCATGTATAAAATTGAAAATGGAGAATGGAGAATGTGTCAAAGAGACAACAACCCGACCACAGAACATACAACAGCGCAGAAGGTTACCAATAGGTCTCCAATGCAGCGAGAAATTCCCGCACCCGGAGGCGTCCTTCAGCTGGCCCCAAAACAAATATATATACTAGTAACGGACGTTATACTAAACTCCAAAATATACACAAGAAACTATTCAAAATAATACGAGACTAACAAAGGCCAGAGGCTACTGACTTGGGACAGGGGCAAAAATGCGGCGGGGTTAAACATGTTTTTGAGATCTCAACCCTCCCTTATACCTCTAGCCAATGTAGAAAAGTAAACGCAAATTCAGTTCAAGAGAAGTCCGAGTCCGATGTCAGAACAGGTAACCTTTTATGTAAAATTAGACGTTGCATTCATTGTGGATCCAAATAATATGAAAACACGCAACGATATAATTCTGTATAACATCAAGAACGTACAATTTATAAATTGTTTTGTATTCCATTGCAGTTTTACTTTGTTGTTGCTCAATTGTCACAAATGCGCAATCATAAGTAGACCAGATCGGACGTTGCAGCATATTTATACATCCCGCACGGCAAAACGGACACCCCGTTCGTATCTCTTTACCCTTGACTACCCTTGTGGTGCTAGGGGTACGTATCTGTTTCCCTGTACATTGTTTTCTTTTATAAATTAAGTCAAATTTACTTCCCAATTGCTGTTTTTACTGATTTTGCTAGAACATGAACATAAAATTCGTAATCACGGATTAAAGCGTATCTTGTCATAAAAATTGGGTCGTTCCTAATGCTCTTGTTACGTTTCAGGGTGCTTGCCATACAACTTTTTTGTGGAACTTATTTCCCATACCAGCTAGTCTGTATCTTAGTAGCTCAGTTGGATTTAAAGCAACTTTGTCAATTTTCTAAATACTACCACTACATATATTCTCATTAATTTGATCATTTTCAAATTATTAATGGCTAATCGAGCAGTTCTGAATTACTTTTTACATGTTTTAAAGCAACACGACGGGTGCCCCATGTGGAGCAGGTTCTGCTTACCCTTCCGGAGCACCTGAGATCACCCCTAGTTTTATGATTTATGAGTTTGACTGTCCCTTTGTTATCTTTCGTCCCTCTTTTAAGAGTTATGGACTTAATCAGTTATGCATTTTGTTATGGTCATAACTATGAATTAACTGTTAACAAAACTTTACATTTCAAGAGAATATCAAAATCGTAATCACAGAATTGAATTTCGGATAAAATCGGTGATTACCAATATAACCCGTTCAATGTTTACTTATACTTTTCCATAATGAAGACTGTACTATTCTCTTTTCAAAAATATAATAAAAATGATGGGTCACCGTGTTATTTTTCAAGCAATAATTTGTTGCAAATTACCTAAATTTGCTTAGAGTGATCATGACAAAACACATTTGTGTGTATAAAACGAGTTAGAACTTTGAAATAAATTGTGAGAAGATAGGTTTTATAATATGTTTTACTGAGAAAATAAAGATTAAAACTGGTGTCACCGAAATCTTTTTCTTGCTACACGTATAAATTAAAAAGTCCTAATCATTCCAGTATAATTTTTTTTTACTAAAAGAGTTATTTCCCCTTAGCTTAGTTGAAAAATTGATTCTAAAACACAAATGTTCGTTTTTTTTTTTAAATATTTCTATTAATGCAATACATCAGCAAGTTTTCTTCATATAAAAAACAGTCTAACCAATTAAATTGCACATTTGTCTTTAAATTTGCAGATTTGGGAAAATAACTATAGACCGATTGGGTACTGCGATAGTACAATCCAAGATGACGGTATACCATTAATCTGCCATCTACATCTACATCTACATCTACATCCGTAAAGAGTCGGTTGACTCATCACACGAATGTGTTAACCTTAAACTAAGAAATAAAGTTATGTCTTGGGACTCTTCACAAACTTCTACGTCTTTTTTCCAGAGCCCATAGAAATAATCGACAACAAATCAGACATTAAATGAACATTATACCGTACGTTTTCCAAATGACTTTTCATCCGTTTTTGTCGCGATGACAATGGGAGATAATTTCACAATGAAAAAAGGAAAATCAGCTGTTCAAAATCTTCAGTGACCTAAATTTTCTGTTATCTTTAGTTCACCTGTCCTTTACCCTGATACCTATTAAGTGTCTCAGCACATGAATATGGCCTCTACAAGCGTTTCCAGATTTTCTCGGCTGCTACGCACAGTTTGTACAAGGTAAATTCAAGGATTCTAATTTCTGACAAGTTGGTGATCCTTACAAAATTCAATTTTTAAATTGGTTATGGCCCGAGAGCACAGTTATATCGCAGTGCATTTCTTTCAGACATTCTTCAATCTTTGCTATTATTGAGGGATCTAGAACTATATAAGGGGAGGAACAGACACATAGTGCAGGTGAAAAAAAGGGGGGGACTCAAAAATGAGGAAAAAACCAAAGTACTATAAAGTACTTCAAATGACAAATTTATGGCTTTACAGATTTATTCAACTCATTTTCATAGATCAAAGATAATTGTAAGTGTAATTTATACCTGTCAAAAAACTTTTTTTTGGATCTCAAGTCTCCTCCTTTTCTTAACCTTGATTTGCTGATCACATTTAGGCCAAACAAAAAAGTATGTGTTTACTGTCACATGTTGAAAAAAAAATAGGGAAGGTAGGTAGGGATTTTTTAAATATTTTTTTTCCATTGAGTCGATCATGTGACGTCTATGGCATTTTATGGGAGCAACATTGTGACTTTAACAGTCATGACAGTGCTTAATCAAAAATGGTCCAAAAAACTTTAGGGTGGGGGATAAAAATTAGTGTAGGTAGGGATACAGTAAACACACATACTTTTTTGCTTGGTTTACAAACATATACCATTCACGATTTTACATGTTTTAAGAAATTTATAAGCAGTAAAATACATTGAATATATCTTTTCAGATATTCAAGACAATTTCAAGCTACAAAATATTGTGTATGTGTATAACTATAACCATACTTGTCAAGACAATTACATTAATCATGAATGGTATATGTAGCTAGGATTGTTGAATAAAACATTCATACATTTTTATGATTTCAGAAAATTTAATCAACCTGAGATAGCTGGGATTCAATTAAAAGGTATAGAGTATATATCTTGATTTTTATTTCAGTTCAAATGACATAAATATAAAGCATGTTAACTTAAGATATAAATGACAAATAAGACAACCACAGTTTTTATTACCACAGTGATATGCGTTTTACAAAATTGTGCAGATTTGAAAACTTTAAAGTGAGAAAGGAAAACAGGTAGAGGACACCATAGAGTCTTCAACAAAAAAGTCTTTGAAAGTCATATTGCTGGTGCAGTATCAGTTTTCTTGGATTTTGTGGTACCCCTCTAAACACAAAGGACTAGTTTCAGATTTGCCGAAGGTGCTGAATTCAACTTCGTCAATAAGGTTGAATTTGATTCTTAAATGGATCCATTTCAAAGGTTGCCAGCTGGTATAGGAAGTAAAAAACACTAAAGACTCCCAACATGTTTTAAAATTTGTCAAAGTCAGCACATTTCAAAAAGTGCAAAGGTTAATATTGAATCACTAGCCACAACAATTTTCTGGATTTGCTGTACAAAAATGGATTTCATGCTGATGTAAAAAATGAATCTTTGAATTTTTTTCAGGTCATTATGGAACTTCTGCTGCAGAGAAAGAATATGCATTTGAGGTTTTTTGTTTGTTTCTTTCCTTTTTATGCATTATAAGATTTTTCACATATTTATACCATGTACTTATGAAATCAAAAATAGGTTGAAATTAAATGATGTTTTATGAATCTAGCAGAAAAATTGATCTCATGAAAAAGGGTTGGTATGGGATACAAAGTAGAGAACAATTGGTTAAGAAAAATAAAGGAAAGCAAAAAATCAACCAAAAATAAATAAAAAACATAGAACCCACCACTGTCGTGACATTTTTCACACTTATTTTCTTTGATAATTAGTTTTGATTCTTTCTTGTTTTCTCTTTAGACATTATATTACATTTTTTTAAACACATTATTCCTATTGAGAGTGAAATGATTTAATTTCATAATATTTTTCAGATGGCTTGCTCAAACATCAGATATGGAGAGGGAGTAACAAAGGAAGTAGGAATGGTAGGTTATAGGTCAATCTGATTTAGATAAAGATTCTGTGTCTATGCATTGCTTACCTAATAAGAAGGGGGCAGGACCTTTTTCTGGACGTCTGGATCGGGTTTCGGGATTTTCCCTTTCTGGATCTGGGATTTCTTTTTTCGAATTTTGGGATGTTGGAATTAATTTTTTTTAAATTCGGGACTTCAGGATTTCATGTTTGTAAGCCCAGAATTTTGGGATCAGGACCCCTCCGACCCGCCTCTAATAAGGATCTGACAGTTAAGAATGGTACCCAACTGTTATTGAGTGGCTTGCATATTCAGAAGGCATACTGAATATTTTACAGAGGGAACCAACATACTGACAATGCAGCATTCTACTTTCTGTTTTATGACCTTTCAGGATCCTCTGGTAATCATCATACAAACCTTAATTTTATTGACTGATGTGTAACAAACAATGTGTCATCTGATCCCTGTAAGCTAAGAATGATGGCTTAGAAATTTGTATGATAACATATTTATACTGAATCATTTCTTATCATTCCCTTTTATTGAAGCCTAGAAAATTTGATGATTTTTTTTCCATGAGAAATAAGTGTTTTTAAATTTCAAAGTATCAGCAAACAGGAAATGGCCTCACAGCCGATGTAAAAATTACCCATGAACTACTGTGCAAAAAAATTGCTTACACACTACAACTCACCATTATCAAACTGAATACAAAATATTAGATCAATCCGTTCCATTGAAGCCAAAAAAACCTTAAGGAATGGACAGACAATAGTCCAGCAGATACTTGTGGTTGTTATTGGTTACTGTTATTCATGACATATTTGTGAAAGCAGACGCTGACAATAATATATTTTTACAAGGACGCAATGACCTTTAAGAATAAATGTTATGACAGACATTTTATTTTACAGGATTGTAATAACTTTGGTGCTAAGAAAGTATGTTTGATGACCGACAAACATCTGGTTGATTTAGATTGTGTAAAAACAGTTCTGCAATCATTGGATGACCATAAAGTCAACTATAAACTGTACTCTAATGTCAGAGTGGAGCCCACCAATGAAAGGCAAGTACAAACCTTCTGTATTGTTTAAGTGGGGTACATGTAGTTTGATCAAAGACAAATACATAGTATAGGTTCATCAACCAATAAGAGCTTGTCCCAACAAGAGAGCATAGAGGGTGAAAGTCATTCTTCACACCAACAATTGATCATAAAATTGAGGTTGGAAATGGGGAATGTGTCAAAGAGACAACAGCCTGACCATAGAACAGACAACAGCAGAAGGTCACCAACAGGTCTTTAATGTAGCGAGAAATTCCTGCATCCGGAGGTGTCCTTCAGCTTGCGCCTAAACAAATATATATACTAGTACAGTGATAATGAACGCCATACTAAACTCCAAATTGTACACAAGAAACTAAAATTAAAAATAATATCCATCTATTTTACATTCATCATGCTTGAAAATGTGATGGAATGTCACTGATTTTAAAATAACTTTAAGATATTGTTATGCCTCTGCAGTTGATGAGGGGGCATTAAGTTTTACTCTTGTCCGTCTGAATGTCTGTTTGTACTTCCCAAAATTGGTTTCTGTTCTCTAACTTTAGTTTGCCTCTCTGTTTGAGATGCGCCCGAGTCAATTACACTTTACTACAGAGTTCGACTCGTAACGGGAAGAAGAAGAAGAAGAAGAAATGTTATGAAACTTATGTGCAATGCCTATTACCACAAAACACAGATCAACTTTGAATTTGGGTAGCAACATCACTTTAACCATTCTAGAGTTATTCCCAATAACAAATCTGTTCTCTAACTTTAGTTTGCCTCAAAACAAATGTTATAAAACTTATGTTCAATATTTATTACATGTACCACAAAACACATGTCAAGTTTGAATTTTGGTGGCCTCACTTTTCCTGTTATTTTGTTATGCCCCTTTACAAATGGAAAAGTTGCTGAATTTTTTGTTTCCCTTCTCTTACTTAAGATAGTCACAATCAAATATTATGAAACTTATACACAATGCTTATCATTGCTTATTACCACAATATTTCAATAAAGTTGAATAAAATATTGATATCAAGTTTTGTCCCTTTAAAATGTTATAAGGAAGCGGGTGGCATCATCTTATTTTTATGTTAATATCTTTAAATTCTGTAAAAATTTGTTTATCCTTTCCTGTTTTGCAGCTTTCAAGCAGCCATAGATTATGCCAAGGAAGAACAATTTGACCTGTATATTTGTGTAGGAGGCGGGTCAGTGATGGACACTTGTAAAGCAGCCAATTTGTATGCCAGCAATCCATCAGCAGAATTGTTAGATTATGTCAATGCTCCTATTGGCAAAGGTTTACCTGTTACTCATACATTGAAGCCACTTATTGCAAGTAAGTACACGAAAGAAGAAAAAAAGAGGGAAAACCTAAGTTTATTAAGGACACCAGTTAGACAGTCAAAACCAGTGATACCATTGTCGGACCAGAAGAATGAGACCTCTTTGTACCAAATGTCCAATAATTGTTTTCTAATTTAAAACGAATGCTAATTGCTTAGATTTTTTTGGTTAATTATGATTCATCTCTGGATCATGTTGATTTAATGTTTAGTGAGTCTTCACTTTGCCATCTTTAGAGGGCAGACAGCACATTTTCAACTTTGTTGTTTCATTCGTAAGCGTCATGTTTTGAAATTATGTTAATGCGTCAAGAACTTTACCAAATTTTCGCAAAATTCTTTTTTATTTTGGTACATTTTCCTTAGCTCTAATGCATTAATTTTTTATTTTTTTTGTTAAGCCTCAGAATAAAAATAAGGGTTCTACGGATTTAATTTCAATTAAAATTTTTAACACAGCAAAATCGACAAACGTTTGCATATAGGTAACAATACATGTGGATTAATGTGGTAGGCATATTTTAACAGCCATTATTATGTATATCTCTGAGTCTGCGCTAAATATATATATATCGAGAATTTAATCAGGGTGTTGTTTACAAAGCAAAAGAAGCACGTCATATTAGAATTATAGTTTTGTTTTGTCAGTAATGTTTGCATTAATTCCATATCATCCTCTAATTATTTTCAGTAACAACAACAGCAGGAACCGGGAGTGAAACAACTGGAACATCAGTGTTTGATTACCTCCCCTTGAAATCTAAAACAGGTTTGTGTCTTACTATGTTACAGTATTATAGAATGTAAAACAATGGTTTTCTTATACAGCATTTCTTCAAGAGTCTGAAATGCAATGGGTACTCACTTCTTAATTACTCACAGTCTTGTGTATAAAATTGCGATGGCTTATTTGTATCAATTTTCATCTAAGGAAAGTTATATTGTTAAAAAATCCCAGCATAAAACAGTCCTATATATTTTCATTTTGGTAATAAAGGCTGGAATTATATTTACAAAAACATTTATAGTTGTTAGATGATGAAATTCAAAATGGTGACCTTTTGAAATACCAAACTATAAGTATCAATAAGATGTAGACCTATATCTCTAAATTGCTGGGTAGAAATACATGTTTAGTTATGTGTAAAATCATTTTAAATAAAATCAAAACCAGAACCGATAACGACAATATTCAAAGATCACACTTTCGTTCAAATCTTTAAGAACAATTACCATAAGCTGATATAGATCATGTCAAAGGAATGTACTTAGCTGAAATTTCTAAATCTAGAATTCAAAATTGATACTCTTAAGTTATAAAAATTAATGATTTAATTGAATGTCAGGTATTTTTCAAATATTGACTTCAGGGAATTTGTAGAACTGTTACATATCAGCGAAATTCATGTTTTATAACGATATTATTTCCCTGCAACCAATTCTTATTTCATATATAGTCAAGGGAAATAACATCTGATAGGTAATTAGTACATACATTATCATGATTGCAGAATATTAATTAACCCATATTCCAAACTTTGCTCTATCATGTCTAGGACTGACCTGATTGTTTAGCCGATTGACTTATTGACATTTGCAATAAAAATTAGCTTCTGCTTTGTGACATCATATAATTTAACTAATTAATAAATAGTGTAAAATCCAGAACCTCACCTAAGTACATCCTTAATTAAAGTAGCAAACGGCAAGAATTGTCAGAAATTAACTAATAAAAGATATAAATGCTTTTTTTAAATAACTCTTAGTCTTACAGAACTTAAATTAAAAAAAAAAAAAGTTGCATTCTGAAATGTAGTAGCCCCTTTTCACTAAGCAATACCACAACTGTCTTTTATTATATCTAAGAGAAATAACTCATACTAATTTAGAGAAATAGAATGAGGACTTTTACAATATATTCATTTACCTTTATTGTAGGTATATCCAACAGAGCTATTAGACCAACATTAGGCATTGTAGATCCTCTACATTTACGTACTATGCCAGAAAGAGTAGCAGCTTATAGTGGTATAGATGTATTATGGTATGTTATTTTATTACCACCTCCTTCCAATATTTGGTCGAAAATATCTAAACTTTGATTTTGTTCCAAACAGTGAGTGTTAGAAACTAGAACATGAGAGAAAATGATAATAGCACAAAATATATTAACAGATATATTTAGCAGTCTATGAATGGCAAATATGGGAAGAAAATATCAATTGGATGTTTACACTTTTATGACTTTACATGGACAAGCAGATCATTTGCAGTCAAAAAGTTTGAACTTGTTTTTCCTGTCAAATGACAATGACAAGGTAGCATTAAAAAGTGTTTAAAATTATTTTTGAATTAAATCAATGTAGTATTGAAGAAATTTAATTGCTATCAATCAAATTGGTAATACTTTTATATAATTAAACCATATGATCATGATGATGCACTTGTATTTACTGGTATAACTTAATCTGACATAATAATGTCATCTTATTCTTTTCCAATAAATAGATTATGGATACAATCCCTGATATTATCATACTTTGAGTGTTCAAAACATGCCTAAAACAAATCTGAATGTCTAAGGGAGATAATTCTACTCCACAAATTATTTCCCTTTATAATTACCAGTAAAAAGAAAAAAAACACCAAATATTACCCCTAACTGTAATTAGACTTGTTAATTTTATGACTGCCAATCCTAATTTCAGCTACTTTAGTTCTTTTGAATTTCTTTCTTTCCTTTCTTTTTGCTCATATAGCCCTTCAACTGTTTCAGATATTATACATCTTTGGATTTCAAATATTTGGCTTTGAGCATTCCATGAGGAAGGTAAATTCAGACAACACTTCAGATGCATGAAAGAAATAACACGTTATTTCATTTTATTTTTCAGTCATGCTATTGAGTCATACACAGCAATACCCTACAGAGACAGAGTAACTGGAAGACCTGCCAATCCAAACTTAAGACCCGCCTACCAAGGTTGTAATCCAATCAGTGATATCTGGTGCATGCATGCTTTAAAGATGACAAACAAATATCTTAAAAGGTATGCATATGCAAACTGAAAGTTAGGTAATAAGATTTAGAAAAAAAAATGTCAATATATTTATTTCTGAGCAAAACTTTATGTAATGCCCCATAAGGTGATAAAGACTTTATTAATTTGGGGGTCAAAAGGTAAAAGGTTAAGAGCTTAGCAACTGTTAATAGATAAACTACTGTTAATCCACGTGTGTAAATAAAGAAATATTGCAAGGTTTTAATTTATCGACAGTATCAGTATTGCAAAAATAAAAAATTGCATTCATAATTTTTAGTAGTAATTTTCCTTTTATATAAAGGTTTTGTACACCTCTATTTCTTAACTGACAGTATATCATATAATATTTTTTATTTTATTTAGAGTTGTACATGTTTTTTATTTATAGAATATTAGCTTATAAAATTAATGAATATTTTAATTCAAAGAGCTGTTTATGATGCAGGCGATGATGAAGCCAGACAAAATATGGGATTAGCATCAGCGTATGCTGGCATTGGGTTTGGTAATGGAGGTGTTCATTTGTGGTACGACTGAATACCACATTTCATGTTTCTTATTTCCTGTTTGCTCTTTTAATGGTTCTTTGGTTGGAAGTGATAAAATGGAATACATAAAAAATTTGTCTTGTTCATAGTTTCATTTGAAGTTAAACAATAACTGAAAGCTGAGAAAATTGAATTGAAAAGATTTTGTGACATACAAATCTTGACAAAAAGCAGATATAAGCTATACCAGTTATAATAAAACTGACCAAAGTACAAAATTATTAAGAACTGCCACGGACGAATTTATCCTTGGATGAATTTGCCTATTTAACATGTTTTATTTAAGACTTTTGAAATTAACATCCAGTTATGAAGAAGGCTTAAGATTGACCATTAACAAGAATTATTTTATATTTTTAATGTATTCCATTTTTATTGGTTTGCTTGCTTACTGTAAATTCATTACTATTTGTGGTATTCCAATTTTTGTGCATATTTTTGTGCATATTGTGGGAACAGGTAAACCACAAATAAAATTGTTCAACAAAACACAAAATTTCAATAATCTTATTTTATGACTTTGGTAAAACTACAAATTTAAATTTAAACAAATAAGCAATTTTTCACCAATCAACGAAAATTGGTTTCCACGAAAAAAATATATGAATTCATAGTATTTTGATAGATTTATTGCTCTTATCATTTTAGTCATTTGCAAATTTATTAAAATGGGTCAAAATTTGGATTGACATTTTCTAAAAGCAATGTGTGTCAAATGGGGAAAGTATTTTTTACGAAAAATGCAACAATTCTGTTAAGAATTGGAAACTTTTTATCACTGAAAATATATAATGGATATCTTTGATAAAGCCAAAGCGATTCCAAACTGTAATGATTAATGCAATACTTCTAATTGTGTGGTTACATGAGCATCTGTGATCATGTTTATGTATGTTACTGCTTGCCTTGACTTTGTACTTTCTAGAATTGTAGATGTGATGGTAAACTAACAGCAAACCAATTCTCTTTATTTTAATATTAACTAACATGATTAACAGCATGACTTTTTTTCTTTAATAACTGGTAGTCTTTGCCTGCATTATTTGTGTTATTTACTATAGCAACCACTTATAAAATATGTAACTGTAATTTACTGTATGATTTTCATTGTTTTTGTCGCACATTTGCATTTATATTTATTGATTTATAGCACATTTGCATGTCAAAATAACAACCTTTCCTTGATTTAATAATTTTGATTATACACCTTTCGTGATGGCCATAAACGAAGATCATGTATGGAGGAAATTATTTAAAGGGAAAATATGTAATGTACAGTGTTCTTTTTCTTATGAAATTAATTTTATAAATTGTTATAAGCAAATTTCACGGCCATGACTTTTAAAGTTCCCATTTGAGATGTTGTAAATAATAAAGCTGAGAAAATTGTGAAAAATTATGACAAAAAAAAGGTCTCACAAAAAATGAGGACCTTGCATTTAAATTTTTTATAGCAAGATGATTTTCTGCATGCAGCATTTCCAAATTCTTTTGCAATTATAAAGCACATACAACTTTTTGAATCTAAGATACTATTTGTTAAGTGTAAATATCTGTTTTTTTTTAATGAAAGTTAGCACTCAATAATTTAAACTGCTTTAACATTATATATCCAATCATATACCGGTAATATAAATATATCATATTCTAAGGCTAACAGTTATATGTACAGTGTAAAACAAATTATTTTTTTGTGAGCAATTTATTTTCAAGATTTAAGGGGTTAGAACAATATTGTGAATAAAGGCTGGCTAGAAACAGACCAACTTTTAGTTAATATCACAAAAAATAAGTTCACTGTAGAAAAAAAAAATACCTGAAAAAAGTCAAGAAAGTTCATAGAGTTACGATTGCTTTTTGCTATTTCTTTGCATCTGGCTTTAAAAAAAGATTATGATATTAGAAAATGATCTTCTTAAAAATTATTTTTGTAGTTAATGTGGGATTTAATCTATACACTATTTTGTCAGAGTTGCAACCAACAGTGATCAATGGATTCATGAAATCCCCCCCCCCCCCTCCCCCAAAAAAAAAGGAAATGTATTTCAGATTTACCCGTATTTTACTTCAGAGCTGTTTACGACAAAGGCGATGTTGAGGCTAGATCAGAAATGCACATGGCAAGCTGTTATGCTGGTATTGGGTTTGGTAATAGTGGAACCCATTTATGGTAGGAAGAAGATCAAATCAAATAAAAAAAACTGGAACAAACTATTCCAAATAGAATTTAACAAACTATAAGAGTACATTTAAATGACCTATTTACTTGGAAACCCACATAATGAACAACTGTTGGTGATTGCATGTATTAACCACTTTTTATTTTTGCATGAGAGATCAATGAAAAGTTTGTCTCATTTGTTTTCAAAAACATATATTCTAACTTACCACATAACACAGATTATTTAAATTCTGTTTCATATTAATGCATAAAAATCATTGATGAAACTTACTATTGTAAAACACATAACAGATTAAGAAAGAGTTATCTCCCTTACAAGGTCTTCTGCCTTAAATATTGCTTCTTTGAAATACTCATTTACTACTTCTGAGCTGTTTGTTATGAATGTGTTGTGGATGTTTGATGCAATGCTTCAAGCTTTCCTGCTGGTATTTGACTTTTGGATAACTCATGCATTTTACTGCTTACACTTTCATAAATCTACAATAATTAGCTGTTTGAAACTTTATCCATAATAACATAACTAATTCCTTTGTTAATTTGATATATGAAGCTATTTTCAATTTAATTATGTTTTTGTAAAATTGTGAAATAAATTTATGATAAATACTCTTAGAATTAACAGAAAACCAGATTTGAGAAATTTTTATTCATTCATGATATGACGCATGAAATTCAATACGTTTGAGACCTGATAAATTGGTATAAAAACTTATCTTTATCAACATGTAATGCTTCATTTAAAGTTTTTTCATTTGATTTCATTCTTTTTTTCAAATGAGTGATTATTCAGCATTCCACTTATAACCTTAAAATCAAGCTATTTATATATTTTATATTTCAGCCATGGAATGTCATATCCAATCTCAGGACTGGTTAAGAATTTCAAATCCAAAGATTATGATGATGATCATCCTATGGTGGTAAGATTCATTGATAATTATAATGCAACATAGTTTGTTATGTTCATTTTGATTGGATAATGTCACAAATTTTAATGACATAAAATCATAATTGATGCTGTGAAAACATAAGGGCAAAAAATGTATGATTTAGGTTCGTTTTCTATCAGTTTCATGAAAGTGGAGCTAACAATATGGTTTTTCAGCTCCAATGGCATCAATTTGTGATTTGATGGTCACAAATACCTGTTGACTCACTTCACTAACGCTTTGCAAGTAAACTTAATTTGCAACCATCAAATCACTAATTAAAGCCGTCAGAGCTTAAAATACAATACAGTTATCTCCTTATTATTATGTAGAAAATATATAGATCTATTATTAGGTAAAAACGGCTAGAAAATAAAATGGATTGATTTTTGTCAGACTTGGCCCTTCTGATCATACATGCCAACCTATGACAGAGAAATCATGTCATGACATGTGAAAAAGTGTGTGAAAACGCGTGATGTAGATGCGGAATTTTTCATATGAATTTAATAAACAATAGTCTTCTGTGAACTTTTATTGAATTCAACTGTTGCTTTCGAAGCAACATCACTAGGCACATATATATTCAAAACAACAGCCAGTATAGTTACATTTACATTGTACTTGATAACAAGGCACAACTGTCAAGTTCTGATCAGAATTCAGTGTAATTTTTTTTATAATTGAAAATACTCTCTCACAGTTAGAATTGGTATTTGGCTGAACTAAAATAGTTTCATCAAGCTTTGATCAGGTGTCATAACAATGTTTTTGCCATCTAAAATGCCATCTTTAATCTCTGCCTTTGCTTTCAAAAAACTATATACATGTACATATATGGTGCCTGGTCAAGACTGGGTAGTTTATCAGATGGCACCTGGTACTATCGGAAGTGAAATACCATCTCCTATGACCTGTTGAAAACTGTTGGCCAGATTTGGAACTAAAAAAGAAATATATTTTATAATTTGATTACCAAATTTATGACTATGAGTCCATTAAACATGTTAAATAGCTACATTGTTGTTCTCCTCTCGCATGTTTTGTTATGATTGCAACATGGTGCATATAAATTATGTGTTAATTGTACCTTGTTACTCATCATTTAAACTCAAACTCACAAATATAATTTATAAATCTTGAAAATTATCTTGGGTACACATCGTTTTTGCTTAGCAATCGTATATATTGACGACAGTACAGGCCCTGAAAGCGACCTCTTTCTTTGGACATTTCCCATAAGTTAATTTGAAAGAAAGATTGTCACAAAATCGTAAAAACTAATCACAAACTTCTTACCTTTCAGATGTTTTGCTGTTTGTCCATCATGTTAGAATTTAAAACAATGGCGCCCAAACAATTACTTCGAAATTCTCAGTATTTTTCATCTCACAAGGGAAAAACCAAAGATTGGCGATATCACTAACGACCAAAATGTCACGAAAAAGCGTGTAATTGCGTGTAAAGTGGTGAAAAACGTGTACACGCCATGTGACAAAATCCTCGCGTGTTAACTGTCGAAAAAGCGTGTATTACACGCGAATATCATGTCACTTGGCATGTATGCTTCTGATGTGGGCTTATGTTGTAATTTCTCTTCTCCTAACAGAAGATTCTTTAAAAAAAAATCAGTTCTGTGCATACATTTAATAAATCAAGAGGTTTTGAAGAATTCAGCATATAAGTTTTTAGAAAATTTGTCGAACATTTAAATCATAATTCACCTGTTCACGAAAATAAGGAATATAAGTGAAGTCACCATAGTGTGAAAATAAATGACCCATGTTTTATTTTCTTATAGCCACATGGACTATCTGTTATAGTGTCTGCCCCTGCTGTGTTCAACTTTACTGCTCCAGCTTGTCCAGAGCGCCATCTACAGGCAGCAGAGTTTTTGGGTAAGTATCAGAGATGATTTGATTTTCAGTTATTTTTTCCTATAAGAAAATATTTCAGAACTTTCTTTAAATCATCTTAAATTATACATGGTTATTCTTTTACAGTAGTGAACTTAACACTATAACTGAATAGTTAAACTTATGGTGAACAAACTACGAAATGTCACTAGGTAAACAAATTTAGACATGAGAAGAAAAATATTTCAATATTGCAAGAAACAAAAAGGAATGATATTAATATTTACCCCAAAAACAGGATAACCAATGATGAAAAATAGGAATTAAGAGAAAATAGTGTAATCAAGGATCAAATGATAGGGATAAGAGAAATTGTTTGACCTATAATAGAAAGATAGGAATAAAGAGAAACAGGTGTGAACAATGATAGCATGATTTGAATTAAGTAAAGTTTTAAATTATACAAAGTCAGACAAATAGATTTACCATGAAATCAAGCTTTAATTGTATTTTTTCATCACAGGTGTTGATATCACAAATAAAAGAAAGGAAGATGCTGGTCCAATTTTATCAGACAGACTTAGACAAATCATGCAAGACCTAGAAATGCCTGATGGTCTGGCTGCATTTGGATACACATCAGCAGACATACCAGCTCTAGTCAAGGGAACATTACCTCAGGTATGTATTAAAGGGGATAAGGTGAAGGAAGGATTAATAGAAAATTGTTCAATGCATACATCTGAAGATATAAGGCAGTTAAAACATAATGCAGCAGTTAAGAGATGCCTCATCATAGATAAACATGATTTTACATTGTGGATTTTGTCCTTTCTTAGATAATATAAGCAGTAAGTCAACTATATGTGCAATCTAATTAAAAATCAATCTCTCATCGCTCCTGTTTTCTGTTATGTCGCATGGGAGATCTAAGGAAACCCCGCTTTGAGGTCACATGTGAGTGACCTCGTAGTTGTGTCTTTTTCAACCAATGAAAAGGAGTCTTCGACGATCTTGAAAGTTTATCGTGAGGTAAACGGATGTAACTCATTTTATTTACGAAGAAATCGTCAGTCCAAATAATTTATCAACCTTTTTGATTGGCTTAATAATAGGTCGTCAATTCATTTGCATATCATTATATATTCATTACTTACAGTTCACTCACATGTGACCTCAAAGCAGGTTTCGTTAGATCTCCCACACGACATATCAGAAAACGGGAGCAATGAGAGATCGGTTTTTATTAGATTGCTATATGTGGTGCAGAACATTTCAGCAAGTGCTCTAGGTGCCATGTTGGTGCTGGGTTCATTAACATTAACTCAGTATCACCTCATGTCTATCATACAACATTTAAATTTAACTTTTACTAATTTTTATCCTAACACAATTTTCTTTTTATATTTCAGCATAGAGTTAACAAATTGTCACCAAGACCACAGACAGAAGAGGACTTTGCTATGCTGTTTGAAAACAGTATGAAGAATTACTGATGAAATTGTACTATAAAACAATACTTATGCAATGAACAAATGTAGTGATTTTTATAGATAATCAGATGTAGCAAATACAGGGTAATTGTTCTGGTACTTATCAATATCGTTTATTCTTATTGATCTGATAGGAATATATAAGTAGTAGTGGGGTACCAGCAAAACACTAAAATTTCTGTATCTAATTCAGTTGTGTAAACTCTTCAATAACAGATCTATTCTTTTCATTTCTTTTTAAATAATTTACGAAAAAATGAAATCCTTAACTTCATATACCATCTGGTTGTTTCAAGCCAAACAGTAACCATTGAGAAGTAAAAACATGTAAATTGCATTCTTATGTTTAGGAAACCAGTGTTTTCTTTTTCTCTTCTATCACATTGTTTTTTTTTAAATATGATGTAGTATCTAACTTCCCATATAAAATATTTTTACTTTTCAATGCATGTTAATAAGTTAGAAAAGTGTAATCAAGTTATATATTACTGAATTCTTTCAATCATCTATTTTGTATTGCCCTTGTTGCTTCAGTATAGTTGACTAACTTTTAGGATTAGTTCAATATTTCTGTTGTTGCTTAGTTTTATTTCATATCTGTTTTAAAATTCTAGTCTTGTTTTACAGTGGTATATAGCTCTTTGTAACATCGTATACTGTAAACCTACATTGTTATGTATATTATATATACAAGTGTCTTTGTTTGTTTGATTCAAAAGATTTGAACTGCTTTTTAAAATGTTTTGAATATATTATGTAAATCAGATTTTAGATAGATATATATTTGTTAATCACAAAATTGTTATGAGCTTTGATATAATACAATTTATAGATAATGATGATTAGTGTTTATTTGATGCCTGATGTTTTCCTAAACCTCAAACAGCAATAGTAACAATCTAGTCTTCAATAGTCTTCTTACTTTATTTGATTTTTTTAATTTGTTTTTGAACCAAGCTTCACTGATTAGTCTTTCGAAGAGTAATAAATGTGTCTACTTTCAATTTTTTTTTATCCTGGTATCTATGATGAGTTTATAAGTATTGATTTATTACAAATACAGTTCCTGTGGAAAACTTAGTTATTTCTATTCAAAGAAATTTAGACAAATCTTAAACTATTTTTGATCACAAACTGTTGTTTACAACCACGCAGGAAAAAGTGATGCAATTGACACAAATATAATAACTAAATCCAGTCAATACACTGCAAAACCTATACTCATATATTTCAAGGAAAACATAAATAGTTATATTCATTTCATCACATTTCCAGTAAATTTATCTAGCATTTTTATACGACCGCAAATTTTGAAAAAATTTTCGTCGTATATTGCTATCACGTTGGCGTCGTCGTCGTCGTCGTCGTCGTCGTCGTCGTCGTCGTCGTCGTCGTCGTCCGTCGTCCGAATACTTTTAGTTTTCGCACTCTAACTTTAGTAAAAGTGAATAGAAATCTATGAAATTTTAACACAAGGTTTATGACCATAAAAGGAAGGTTGGTATTGATTTTGGGAGTTTTGGTCCCAACATTTTAGGAATAAGGGGCCAGAAAGGGCCCAAATAAGCATTTTCTTGGTTTTCGCACCATAACTTTAGTTTAAGTTAATAGAAATCTATGAAATTTTGACACAAGGTTTATGACCACAAAAGAAAGATTGGGATTGATTTTGGGAGTTTTGGTTTCAATAGTTTAGGAATAAGGGGCCAATAAAGGGCCCAAATAAGCATTTTTCTTGGTTTTTGCACAATAACCTTAGGTTAAGTAAATGGAAATCTATGAAATTTAAACACAATGTTTATGACCACAAAAGGAAGGTTGGTATTGATTTTGGGAGTTTAGGACCCAACAGATTAGGAATTAGGGGCCAAAAAGGGACCCAAATAAGCATTTTTCTTGGTTTTCGCACTATAATGTTAGTATAAGTAAATACAAATCTATGAAATTTAAACACAAGGCTTATGACCATAAAAGGAAGGTTGGTATTGATTTTGGGAGTTTTGGTCCCAACAGTTTAGGAAAAAGGGGCCCAAAGGGTCCAAAATTAAACTTTGTTTGATTTCATCAAAATTGAATAATTGGGGTTCTTTGATATGCCGAATCTAACTGTATATGTAGATTCTCAACTTTTGGTCCCGTTTTCAAATTGGTCTACATTAAGGTCCAAAGGGTCCAAAATTAAACTTAGTTTGATTTTGACAAAAAATGAATCGGTTGGGTTCTTTGATATGTTGAATCTAAAAATGTACTTAGATTCTTGATTATTGAAGTTTTTTTGGTCCAGTTTTCAAATTGGTCTACATTAAGGTCCAAAGGGTCCAAAATTAAACTTTGTTTGATTTCATCAAAAATTGAATCCTTGGGGTTCTTTGATATGCCAAATCTAACTGTGTATGTAGATTCTTCATTTTTGGTCCTGTTTTCAAATTTCAAATTCTACATTAAAGTCCAAAGGGTCCAAAATTAAACTAAGTTTGATTTTAACAAAAATTGAATTCTTGGGCCTCTTTGATATGCTGAATCTAAACATGTACTTAGATTTTTGATTATGGGCCCAGTTTTCAAGTTGGTCCAAATCAGGATCTAAAATTATTATATTAAGTATTGTGCAATAGCAAGTCTTTTCAATTGCAGTATTGTGCAATGGCAAGAAATATCTAATTGCACAATATTGTGAAATAGCAAATTTTTTTTTAATTAGAGTTATCTTTCTTTGTCCAGAATAGTAAGCAAGAAATATCCTATTTGTGCAATAGCAAGAATTTTTTTTAATTGGAGTTATCTTTCTTTGTCCAGAATCAACTTAAATCTTTGTTATATACAATATACAATGTATATACACTTTTTACTACCAACTGATAAATTTAAATAATCTTTACCATTCAGTGATAACAAGCAGTTTTTTTACATCTTAATATTTTATGATGTATTTAAATGAGTAGTTATTGTTGCAAACTCCATTAGAAATTTGAATTGATATCAGTTTTGAAAAAGGGAAACGGGGATGTGAAAAAAAAGGGGGGGGGGTTAAATTTTTCTCATTTCAGATTTCATAAATAAAAAGAAAATTTCTTCAAACATTTTTTTGAGAGGATTAATATTCAACAGCATAGTGATTTGCTCAAAGGCAAAAAAAACCTTTTAAGTTCATTAGACCACATTCATTCTGTGTCAGAAACCTATGCTGTGTCAACTATTTAATTTTAGATTTAAAAAGTTTGAAGAAGAAATCTTTAATTGATTTGTAAAATCTTGGCATTTGTTTTGTGTAAAAAAAAACCATGTAATGTCAAAAATTTGATCACAATCCAAATTCAGAGCTGTATCATGCTTGAATGTTTTGTCCATACTTGCCCCAACTGTTCAGGGTTCGACCTCTGCGGTCGTATAAAGCTGCGCCCTGCGGAGCACCTGGTTATATATTTCATCACAAAATAAGGTTTAAATGAGTAGCTGCAAATTCACTTGTTATGCCCCATTAATGGGCATTGTGTTTTCTGGTCTGTGGGTCCGTTCTTCCGTTCGTCCCACTTCATGTTAAAGATTTTTGTCGAGGTGGTTTTTGATGAAGTTGAAATCCAATCAACTTGAAACTTGGTACACATGTTCCTTATGATATGATCTTTTTAATTTTAATGCCAAATTAGAGATTTCCCCCCATTTTCACGGTCCATTGACCATTGAAAATGATAGTGTGGATGGGGCATCCGTGTACTATGAACACATTCTTGTTCAACTCTCCTTTAAACCAAGATCAGTGATTTTACACTATAACATCAATTTTCAAATACTGTATTCAATTATATAATATTATCATTATTAATGAACTATGAACATAGTAATGACAACAATTAATGGGAGCAGAATCTGCTTACCCCTCTGAGGCATGTCTCATTCTTTATACTGTGTGTCTTTTGAATGTCCCTATGATATCTTTGGCCTCTCTTAGCCAATACTTTCTAAACCATAATAATTGCTTCAAACTAAATATTACTATATTTTGGTTTCAAATACTAGTAAATAAATTACACCAATAATGCATATAGCTATTACGAATTGGTAAAAATGTAGTAAGAGTTGGTTTATTATGACTTGTCAAAGATACAAGTTGAAGTGGATTTGTAAACTTTTTTTTAAGTCCATGAATGTTTCACTATATCCTTTATATGAAGTGTACATTTAAATCCCTTGTTCATTCCTTGATATTCTTCACCTTCTTGAGATCAAGTGAACAAATCTATTGTGTAATATTTTTCTATAACTTTATAGTGTATAAATGGAACTCATCATCGATACCAGGATTACGATTATGTACACGATTCGTCTTAAAACTCGATCATCCCCCCCAAAAATGTAGACCGTTGTTTATCCTAAGCTTTTGGTTTCCCTTTTTGCTCACCTGGTCCAAAGGGCCAATTGAGCTTTTCTCATCACTTGGCGTCCGTCGTCCGTCGTCTGTCGTCCGTCGTCGTTAACTTTTACAAAAATCTTCTCCCCCCTGAAACTACTGGGCCAAATTTAACCAAACTTGGCCACAATCATTATTTGGGTATCTAGTTTAAACAATGTGTCCGGTGACCCGTCCAACTAACCAAGATGGCCGCCATGGCTAAAAATAGAACATAGGGGTAAAATGCAGTTTTTGGCTTATAACTCAAAACCCAAAGCATTTAGAGCAAATCAGACGGAGTAAAATTGTTTATCATGTCAAGATCTATCTGCTCTGAAATTTTCAGATGAATCAGACAACACGTTAGGTTGCTGCCCCTGAATTGGTAATTTTAAGGAACTTTTGCTGTTTTTGGTTATTATCTTGAATATTATTATAGATAGAGATAAACTGTACACAGCAATAATGTTCAGCAAAGTAAGATTTACAAATAAGTCAGCATGACCAAAATGGTCAGTTGACCCCTTTAGGAGTTATTGCCCTTCATAGTCAATTTTTAACTATTTTTCTTAAATCTTAGTAATCTTTTAGAAAAATCTTCTCCTCTGAAACTACTGGGCCAAATTAAACTTAACTTGGCCACAATCATCATTGGGGTATCTAGTTAAAAAATTGTGTCTGATAACTCTGCCAACCAACCAAAATGGCCGCCATGACTAATAATAGAACATTGGGGCAAAATGCAGTTTTTGGCTTATAACTCAAAAACCAAAGCATTTAGAGAAAATTTGACGAAGTAAAATTGTTGATCAGGTCAAGATCTATCTGTCCTGGAATTTGCAGATGAATCGGATAACTGGTTGTTAGGTTGCTGTCCCTGAATTGGTAATTTTAAGAAAATTTTTCTGTTTTTTTTTAATATTATTATTCAGTGCTCTAGCTAGAAATCAAAAGGGGCAGGGTGCCAGTGGAGGGCAGAGCACTTTTTATGATAAGAAAAGGCACTGCTAATTTTTTTGTCTATGTTTCCGTGTGTATCACGAGTTAACGAATCTTTTTTTTTTTTTATGGTATATGTTTTTTTTTTTAAATAAAGACGCTTTTCAACTATAGTCTTTATTTCATTGTTTGTGTAGTTATGAATGATATAGTACATCGTCATCAACATATTATGTTTTTACAGTTTAACTTCACTCTACCCATTATCAAAGATTATGTGTCAGAGTCTTTTTGTGTTTTTTTTATCTATAAAGGAATTGTAGCTTTTAAATCATCATCACAACTGAAATTGAGAGCATTACTAATTTAATAATGTTTAGAACATGGATTGCTAACAGTATAATTATCAAGTAGAAATTGCAATATATATTTTTTGATATGTTCAAAGACAGTTAATATCTTTAAGGTAACATTATTATGTTATTATATATTCAATTGGTAATTTATTCCTTTTTTTGATACTAGATAATATTTTTAGAGCACAAATTTGTAATAAGCTAAAACAGGGGAAGTAACTCCAAAATCAATTTCCACCACGTTTGGGTTAATTAAAAACTGTGCTTGTCGCTAACAAGTTGAAATGGAAGGCATTTCAGTAAATTCTAAAGTCATGAAAGTCTTCATTTATATACGCTCTTCCATTGTGACTTGGAGATCGAAAATGCCGACCCAAGCTAAACACACTCGCTGACACATTCATCAAAAGTATGACAAAAAGATACATTGTCCTAATTAAATTACCTAGTTATTAACACCTTTGAAGTCTTTATCATTGTAATTGATTGTAATGACATGATTAACCTGGGGGCAATCACACAGGTGTCATATATGTAATTAACTTGGAGATCAGAAATCGATGAAACAAAATTTTACCAAAACGGCACAAGATAATTTGGGAAAAAGACGTCAGGGCAGAAGGGCGCGGATGAAGGCACCCAGGGCGCGGCTGAGGGCACCCAGGGCGCGGCTGAGGGCACACAGGGCGCGGCTGAGGGCACCCAGGGCGCGGCGCCCTTCTATTTTGGGCTAGCGAGACCACTGTTTTTATTGATAGCGATAAACTGTAAACAGCAACAATGTACAGCAAAGTAAGACCTGAAAATCAGTCAACATGACCAAAATTGTCAATTGACCCCCTGATGAGTTATTGCCCTTCATAGTCAATTTTTAACAATTTTCATAAAATTTGTAGATTTTAACTAACATTTTCCACTGAAACTACTGGGCCAAGTTCATTATAGATAGAGATAATTGTAAGCAGCAAGAATGTTTAGTAAAGTAAGATCTACAAACACATCATCATCACTAAAACACAGTTTTGTCATGAATCCATCTGTGTCCTTTGTTTAATATTCACATAGACAAAGGTGAGCGACACAGGCTCTTTAGAGCCTCTAGTTTTTTTCTTGAGTTTGTCAGATATTCGTAGATGTTTATTGCTCTTTTGGGGTATATTTTGACAGTTGATTAGTAGGCAATAATACAACACCTCTTTATACTCATACATTATATAAATATATACAATACACTATATAACAATAAACTTGAAAAATTAACTATTGGACGGTCTGTTTATATCTTACTTTGGAACTCAACCAAAGATTAAATTTTTAAAATGGATTCCTTAAAAAGAATTAAAATCACAAAAATACCGAACTCCGAGGAAAATTCAAAACACAAGTCCCTAATCAAATGGCGAAATCAAAAGCTCAAATACATTAAACGAATGGATAAGAACTGTCATATTCCTGACTTGGTACATACATTTTTTTATATAGCTATCTAAATATCGATCTCTAAATTTATCCAAATAAATCAAGTGTTCTAATAAACAACTTAAATTGTTATTGGTGTAATAATCAACACTATAGCTCTTTTAAACTTCTAATGTATCAGCAATAAAACGTAAATTTGATTTGATTGTGGTGTTTACTACTCTAGGAGTGGTATGACTCAGATGAATATGTGAAGACTAAAACATTTTAAAGATCTCTTAGATAATAAATAATCTAAGTATTCCTCCTAATGTGACGTCTGTCCTCTAAATTTATTATTCGTATCCTCAATGCTCTTCAACTTCGTACTTGTTTGGCTTTATATATATTTTGATATGAGCGTCACTGATGAGTCTTTATATGTAGACGAAACGCGCGTCTGGCGTACTAAATTATAATCCTGGTACCTTTGATAACTATCACATACTACTGAATATTTTCTCCACTATGAATAGATTACCGTTATATGCATATGAGGGTTTGCACTTTCCACAGTGTACTTTCATTTAACATTTTGGATTCTTGAATTCTACTTTATTTGTCAAATAAATCTTTAGAAAGTTTAAATTTATCATATGAAATATTTTTTTTATATATATTTACAGGAACATGAAAAAGACGTTTTAAGTATATATTTTTTGGATTTTTTTCTTCATCTAAGCTAGATTTTTTCTATTGTATATAATTATACTAATTGCCATGAAATCACTTGAAGATATATATTCCGAAATGATAACACGGTTCACAAATACAAAAAACAAAAGTCATTGCATGACGTGTTATTTTGAAATTTCCCAGGGAATTATACAATTTATAAATAGATTTTTTTTTAAATACATCGATTTTGTTTGGTTTCAATTTCACTTTTTACAAGAGTATTTTTTTTATTTGCAAGGCTAGAAGAACTCTGTATCTGCTTACAAAATGTTTAGAGAAATATTATTGTTTTCTACAATACGGATTATCCCTGTCATTCGTTATCTTGGAAAATAATATTCTAAAAATAGATATATGGTGAATTCCCCGTAAATTATTTTTTCTAAACATAGCATTTATAATTCAATTATTTTTTTTATATATTGCAGTTACTTTTTATTTTTTATTTCATTAATGTCTTTCATCTGGACAAGAGTTGCAGAAAACGATATGTAAGACAAAACTTTTAACTTAATTGTTAATATTTTATTCAAAAATTGTAGCCTATGCTGACACAATATTAATTCATTATATAGGGGTGCAAGTAGGGTGCCTAAAACTGCGAGAGAAAAAAATTAACGAAATAATAAACGACCATACATTTCTTTTTTGTTAACTTGATGGGGCTGTCAGCTTTTTGATATTTTCATCACATTCTATTCTATCTAATTGAATTGGTATTATTATTTTTACCCCTAATTAAAACGGGAAAGTATAGATCTTTACAAACCGAGTCTTTTGTGCTGCCGAAGAGTACATGGCCTTACATATTATACAAACTTTTGAAGAACTAAGACTATGGTTTAACACAATGTTTGAAAAAAGAGTTTGAAAAAAATGATAACTTTGTTTAAATGAATTCAAATATAAAATGATCATGCATTTTAAAAATGAAACGGAAAAGATATATATTTCGTTATCATTATATAATGTTTTGTTTCATTCTTATAAAGGTTTGTTCTGTTTTTATTTGATCAATTTCATGTAATGTATGCTCATTGCGTTTTTTTTTATTCGTTAACTTCTTTTCTTTCTGTTCTTTTTTCTCTTTTCGTTTTTTTTTTATTTCATCTCGTTTCTATATCGTTTTGCACTTTACAATTATCACCCTTCAAGTTAAAGGAGAAGTCATAAAAAAATGATTGTACTGTTTAAAAAAACAACGATGTTGGTCGTCTATAAGTATTTTCAGAGTTAATCCTACCATGATCATGTTATTATGTCATTTAATTTGATTATTATCTTTTGCCAATTGTGATGATACCTTAATTGAGTCATCTAGTCGTCTTTCATCCATGTCCAAATTCCCACCTTTTGATTAATCCAGTGCCGGTTACTTCTTAGTTGACCAATCGTTTTGTCGAAATGACATAATAGGGTTACATGATCAGTTTTATATTGTATATAGTTATTTGCAATCGATTTTTGTTTTATTAGAGATACATGTATATGAAAAAGGCATTGGTTTCAATTTAAAAAAGAAATATGATTTGACGAAATGAGACAAGAACCTGAAGGACATATACAATTTAAACAAGTCCACATTGATTTACTATACATAAGCTTAGATATGATAAGAATAATTTTCGTTTTGTTAAATGAAAAACCTCTCCATTAATTACTATACGTTAGAAATAGATAACCTAAGCTGTATTTGGAAACACTTTTAAGGAATTTTTTGTCCTCAATGCTTTTCAACTTCATACTTTTTTTGGCCTTTTTAACTTTTTTATTATTCGTGAGTCACTTCGTGATGAGTTTTTTGTAGACGAAACGCGCGTCTGGTGCAAATACAAAATTTAATCACTGGTATCTCTGATGAGTTTATTAACTTTACTTATTCACTATTTTCAAGAGAAACACGTGAAACACTGAAATATACGTTACCCTCGCCTTCATCATTTGTTCATTGTCTTCGCACGAAAGAGAAAGCGCGTTTGTGTCTTAACAGAAAAGAAATGTATCAGTCTAATGATATGTAACTCTTAGCATTAGACCTCTTGGTTATACAGACATTCTTAATTTGGACTTCTTCATTAAATACATTGGTATTAATTAGAAATTTTGTCAATTACTTTTGCTGAATTCCTATTCCCTGTTGAGTAGAAATTTGCCCGAATGATGTCATTCATTTGTAATTATATAAATATTTCAAGTTTAGGGTAAATAAAACATGTATGTCTCTTCTTATCACAACAATTTTATCCCAAGAAGTTTAAAACAAAGACTTTATTGAATATGGTCCATGATGTCGTTAACCCCTTTTGGAACTTTTGTTACTATTTAGATCTGTAACATTACATGACTCATTTACTTCCCGGTTCACAAATAGATGTGATGACTTCATTACCTTAGTAATACATGATTTAACATATTTTCCCATTATACTGTATATATAGTTCGTATATAGAATACAATTCCACAAATCTTAATGTATATATATTTACTATTTCACAGTAGTTGTATTCAATTTATTGATTATAATGATATACCGTTACTGCTTTAGCATGTTCAGCATTTTAAGATAGTTCTATAAATTTACAACTATTTAATGATTTTAAATGACTTATTGATGTGTTTGTGTGCAATAAAATTGAGAAAGGAAATGGTGAATATGTCAAAGCGACAACCACCCGACCATAGAGCAAACAACAGCCGAAGGCAACCAATGGGTCTTCAATGTAGCGAGAATTCCCGCACCCGTAGGTGTCCTTCAGCTGGCCCCTAAAATATGCATAATAGTACAGTGATAATGGACGTCATACTAAACTCCGAATTATACACAAGAAACTAAAATTTAAAATCATACAAGACTAACAAAGGCCAGAGGCTCCTGACTTGGGACAGGCGCAAAATTGCGGCGGGGTTAAACATGTTTATGAGATCTCAACCCTCCCCCTATACCTCTAGCCAATGTAGAAAAGTAAAAGAATAACAATACGCACATTAAAATTCAGTTCAAGAGAAGTCCGAGTCCGATGTCAAAAGATGTAACAAAAGAAAATAAATAAAATGACAATAATACATAAATAACAACAGACTACTAGCAGTTAACTGACATGCCAGCTCCAGACCTCAATTAAACTGATAGAAAGATTATGTCTTCATCATATGAATATCAGGTACAATCCCTCCCTTTAGGGGTTTAGTATCATACTATCATAAAATATATGAGAAGAACATAACCCGTGTCATGCCAACAACTGTTTTTTTAGAAATAAATGTGTTTAGTTCTGATGCAAAGACCCTATCAGTGAATCAATGTTAAAGCCAAAATATGCAATCTTTAATGACCTGACAACAGTATCGTAACTATATCCCCTTTTAATAAGTCTATTTAAAGGTTTTGTTAGTTTCTGAGGAGAATACTGACATTTTTGTGCTTTATAAAGAATATTTCCATAAAATTTTGGATGTTAAATACCTGAACGTATAAGATGTCTGCATGTTGAGTTATATTTACGAATTATTTCCTTATACCGGTGATAAAATTTAGTAAATGTTTTGACCAGTTTGTGATATCGAAAACCCTGGTGTAATAATTTTTCAGTAATACATAAATTTCTCTCGTTAAAATCTAATACATTGTTACATACACGAGCGAATCGTACAAGTTGAGATATATAAACACCATAAGATGGTGACAAGGGAACGTCACCATCTAAAAATGGATAATTAACAATAGGAAATGAAAAATCATCTCTTTTATCATAAATTTTTGTATTAAGCTTCCCGTTTATGATATAGATATCAAGATCGAGGAAAGGGCAGTGGTCATTGTTATCATTAGCTTTATTTAAAGTAAGTTCTACAGGATAAATTTCTTTGGTATACATACTGAAGTCGTCATTATTTAGAGCCAATATATCATCCAAATATCTAAAAGTATTGTTAAATTTTTGTATCAAATGTTGTTTTGATGGGTCTTTGCTAATTTTAGTCATAAATTGTAACTCATAACAATACAAAAACAGGTCCGCAATAAGTGGTGCACAGTTAGTCCCCATTGGAATTCCAATAACTTGACGATATACGGAATCTCCAAAGCGAACAAAAATGTTATCAAGTAAAAATTCAAGTGCATAAATAGTATCAAAGCATGTCCAATTGACATAGTTCTTTTGTTTATTGCTACTAAAAAATGATCTAAAAGAGTTTGAACATATGTACTCGCATTCCGACTTTTTAAATGCCCAGTTAATTAGGGATGTGAATTTTTTCTTAATAAGAATATGAGGCAAAGTGGTATATAGGGTAGAAAAATCAAAACTTTGAACAGATTCAAAATCACCAATATATGCATGCAATTTATCAAGTACTTCCAACGAGTTTTTGACACTCCAGAAGTAATTAATTCCACTATTTTCAAAGGCCTTATTTGAACAATTTATTATCAGGTTTTTTATTGTACCAAGTGTACTAGTAAGTAAAACAGACAATTTAGTAGTTGAACAATGGCTAGAAGATGAAATAAATCTATATTTGTAAGGTTTTTTGTGCAGCTTCGGAAGCCAGTACATAGTTGGGACTTTCATTGTGTTTGGTTCTGCTTGTAAAGAAGTAGCTAAAAGTTTATGTTTGTTACAGATGTCGTTTTCTGAAAATGAAGTCAGTTGGAATGTTGGTGAATTCGTGATTTCCTTTTGCAGAACCTCTATATAAAATTTACGTCAAACAATAATGATATTATTAGCAGCTTTATCAGCCGGGACAAAAACAAATTCCTTGGCTAGTTCTGTTAGTTTATTTTTGATACGCGAAATAGGGTTTTTATAGTTTTTGTTGAGGGTAAAATGTTCTTTAAAATGTTGTATTCGAATATCAACTATCTTCATTACTGAATTAAAAAAAGAGTCCAAAGATTTTTTGTCAGCTTTTTCCCGTTTTACCCATTTCAAACAGTAGGCACGGAGTGAGTCGTTGATGATATTACGACACTCATTCCAGTTAATAGTTGACGGGGGACGATATTTAGGTCCTTTACTGAGAAATGATTTTAACTCTCGGTCGCGAACGATGTTAAGGTCTCCTGTTATAACATGGGAAATTGGTACATAGGTGTATTCTGAATTACTGCAATTACACGACATAGGTGTATTTTCAGTGATATTTACATCTTTACACAATTGGCTATAATTAAACACATATTTTCGGGTAGATTTCTTGTAAATATAACAAATGAGAGGGAGTTCAGTATTATCAAAATATCCAGGAATTTGGTCTTTAACAGAATGGTCGTTAAAAATACCGGCAATATTTACAAAATCAAAACCTTTATTGACATACTTTATTTTAATAAAATGTTTTTTATGATCTTCAGGGCGATCAATTTTTGGAAACAGTTTAGAATAACAATATGCCATTATAATTTGGACAATTTCATACTTAGGACTGTAATATGAAATTGTGTTGCAATCCTCTAAAATTTTATTTAATTTATTTATAGGTAAAGAACAAAGCTTGGTTAACAGATAATGTCTGCCGTTGTTTTTTGAAATGGAAATTAGGTCCGAAATATTTGTATGGTTGGTCCGAAATTTTCTTTGATTGCGATTATTTCTGCGTCCATGAGAACGATTTTTACGAACAGTTTTAGAAACTATATCCAAAATGTTAACAGAATCGGTTCTTGATATATTGCCAATTCCCATGATATTATCATTAAGACCGAGAGGGTAGACTGTCTGTAATTTTTTAATCCAATTTAATTCATTTATTTTTCGTGATCGTACAAACTTGGAATGAGATTCACCAGGCTGCTTATTTACTACTTCTAAAGGTTGAACTGTTAAATATACATACAGGTCATACATTTTGAATCTTGAAAATGTTGTCTTGGACAATCTATAAATCATTTAAGCATATATTTTTGTCATATAACCTGACAAATACATTTTGAAAAAATGCAAACAATTTCTTGAAATTATTTCTAAATTTAGGCAAATATTTCCGTATCTATAAATACATGAAATAAAAATAAACACAAATAGATATTTAAAAATCCTGATTGGATATCAAAAGTTATTGATGCATGTGTTATGGTAGTTTTATTGTTAATTTGGTTCTTTACCATAGGACATTAGGAGCTATATTATTATTTATACGATCTATTAACTATTTTAGCATATATTTGTCATATGACCTGACAAATAAATTTTGAAAAAAATGAAACCATTTTCTGTTAACCACTGTTAACGTTTATTCTGATATTATTTCTAAATTTAGGGACATATTTCCGTATCTATTAATACATGAAAAAAGATCAACAGAAATGGTATTTAAAAAACCTCATTGGAAATTAAATGTTCGTGATGCAAGTGTTATGCTTGTTTTATTGGTAATTTGGTTCTTAACCATGTTTATTCATATTAAGAACAAGCACCTGCATTAATATATATACGATGACTTATTTCTTTTAATAATACGTTAACCACCAGCTTTTGGTCGAGTTCGTGTTGCTTAGCCTTTGGTTTTCTATGTTGTGTTTTGTGAACGATTGTTTGTCTGTGGGCTTTTTTCTTTCTTAGCCATGGCGGTTGTCAGTTTATTTTCGACTATGCTATATAATAATTACAAAATATTTCAAGGGAGTTTGAATTTGTACAGATTTTACTAGTGGTTGGCCGTTGATGCTGAATATTTTACCTCAAGCGATAGGCTTATAACACATTACGGTTCCTGATGTATTGATATTCTGTTTCACAATCGTGAATTTTCTCGTAAAATGCTATGTTATCACGTCATCGTTCAATGCCGTCGGGTAGCTCATCAACAAAAATAGCATATGACGTGGGAGTATGACTGGAATAGCCCAAACAATAGATATTCAAAATTAACCACGAGTGTGTACATGGTGTACTCAAATAAACTCATCATAGATACCAGGATTGAAATTTGGATTTGCGCCAGACGCGCGTTCGTCTACAAAAGACTCACCAGTGACGCTCTAATCCAAAACAGTTTTAAGTAAACCCAAATAAAGAACGAAGTTGAAGAGCATTGGTGACCAAAACTTCATACAGTTTTGCCGAACACATCTAACTTAAGGTAATTTTATCCCATGGTTAAAAACCCTTAATAGTTCAAAAACACAAAGTTTTGTAAACAGTTAATTATGACCATATCAATGATAATTCATGTCAACATAGACGTAAATTTTTGAAGAAAGTCATATCATCATAATGTAAATTGAATCACATTATTTAAATATTGAGCGAATACGTAAAATTGAGTTGAAGAAAACAATGAATGCCTGCAAATAATTATGAACATCAAAAAGTAGATAAATTTTACGATTGGTACTATTGATCGAGTAAAACACAACTGTGATAAAAGGTCATGATAACAATATTTACCATTAATCCCTTCGCATATATCATCTATTTCAGTCATTTCCTAATCGTTGTATCACGTCTTTGAGATGAGATCACACATTATCAACAACGACAAAATGTCATAGAAGTTATCAGCTACGTTACAGTATATTAGAAGACGTTGTAACACTTAGTTTTTATAAGGCACAAAACGGTACAACAATGAGGGGAATAGAACGATAAACAGTTAATATGGTGTTCGATAGAATTATAGATAGAAATATCGAAATTGTCAACCCTCGACACAATGTGGAGCTTTGTTACTCGTTCACTTCACATGTTCGCTAACAAAAGCTCGCGGCTAATATTTTTCAATATCAATTCTAAGAAAAACCATATTATCCATACTTAAATTGTTTTAGAAAAAAATAGGTCATTTTATTACTCACTTTTTTCTGCCTATGTTCTGTAGCAAACAAAACGCATACCAATCTTCATACTCTAGAATTCGTCTATAAGACGCTTCGAAATTAAACAATACGTTGCTCATATTTATTCATTTGACCCATCCAGAAATTAACGTGACAAACGGTTGAATTCGAATTCGAATATGATCAATATCGAATTGATTTGTTAATCATTGGTTCCATTTTACTGTATCATTAGGAAAATAGACAATTTGTTATCCTTCAATGTTCGGTCAATATTGCTGGAATTTTGTTTTTAAATAATACACATCATACCAAAAGAGCTTACTTCTTTTTATGACCCGTAACACCACTGTTCCTTGTTAGAATTAACGATTGTAAAATAATACCGTCATCTTGGATGTCAAAATAAGACATAAAAGTCGTGCTGCTCTAGTCGAAAATCGATTTTATTATACAAACAAAGAGAAAAAAAACAGTGAGTCGAACGGATCTCAGAAAACTTAAGATATGCCCTATAACAAACCCAAAAAGATAGTATGTAATTTAATAGATACAACAACCCTTTTGGTGGCTTAAGATCAAGCACCGATATATAAGGTTTATCGGGAGTTAGACCTTTTGTATCATTCAAGCAATTTGTGGTGTCGACAACAAATATCCTTTGATCAATTTAAGTCGTGACGGGATATTCCTCCCTCGTCATATCACACCTTTAAGTCAACATAATGTGGAAACGGCGTGCGTAACGTATTGATGTATATGCTAACTTCATGAACTGAGGCTTTGTTACTTATTAGAATTAGTTGTAATAGCAGTTAAATTTTTATCCTATTTCTGAACACGCGAGACCAATAAGGTTTCATGATGTTTAGTCTTCTGTTTCACTGTTCTGGTTTGTTCAATGTCTTTATTATTCTATCTTTTCGACATGATTTTGTCAGTTTTTTTTCCGCCGCATGAGTTTGGTATATATTGCCTCTGTTTTATAAATCATTGGTTGACAAGGCCAACAATGCCAATAATAGGGAAAGATCCAGATCAAGCGCTGGCCTCGTATAACTTGGTTGAACTGTTATTTTATTTATCTGTTATCAATTGGTAAAAGGGTAAATTACTAAGAAATAACTTTTTAAAGTACATGATAAAAGGAAATGTATCATAACATAAATAGATGTGTCGCTATAATGGATTTCCTTATCAACTTCGCAAATATATTACGTAAAGGGACTGAACAAATCGGGAAGTATTTTAATATAGTTTTTGCTTGACCGAAACATCACCTGTCGTCTTCAGTAAACAAAATAAAACTGGAATCCTGTAAACATGCATTTTTGTTTGTTTTGCATTCTTTTAGCGCACTTGCTTAACATAATTGGTTTAAATTACTAGGTATATACTCCGTATGAACATGATGAAGGTGCTCCTACTTATAGATGGCTTATAATTATAAGCGAAGAAGAACCCGAGTGCCATTTGTCGTCATAATGATCGTTAGCATAATACAACGACAACATTTAACACTTTGACATAGCTTGATGTTATGTTTTTTTGCTTCAATTAAACAATGAATTACCGGCCGACCGCCGTTTCTACAAATAACCTATCATTATAGCAATTATTGTTTGTGTAAGTGTTCATGAACCAAATTCCAATAAAGTTAAAAATGTTTGCATATAAAGTCCGACAAAATAGACAATATATGTATCATCTGTTCCTGAGGGGTTGGTTCTTTTTATAATATGACTTGTCCATTAATTTGTCAACAACGATATTGGACTTCAAATCACTTGTACTTTTTCGTGTTGCTAAGTCTTACTTTTTCTGTGTTTTGTTTTTTTGCACTATCGTTTGTCTGTTGTTTTTTGTAGCGATGACGTTGTCAGTTAATTTTCGACTTTTGGGTTTGAATGTCGATCCCTTGCGTTCGCCATCTTTAAATTGTAAATTAAACAAAAAAATATAGTTAGGTTTCAAATCAAATAAATTTAAATGTATATCTCATACCAATCACATTTACATAGAAGTCTTGATTAACAAACAAAGGTAAGTTTTACTGCTTGTGATGAGTTAATTATTAATCAATGAAAGTGTTAATCCGTGTACAAACACCGTTAAAAATGGCTCTAATCGGTTGCGTAGGGTTCAACACAGGTGATTTTGATTTTGTTCTTCTTTAGGAATATGATCTGGTCAACAATATCAGACTAAGGACTGTTTGGCTTTCTATTTTTTGTTACAAGTAGTGAATATGAAACCATTTCATCAGAATGAAAGGACGTTGCTGGTACTACTATAACAAATTGTATCTTCAGGATAGACATAAGTATGTTGTTAATTCATGTAATTGGTTTTATTTAGTATTACGACGGGAATATTTCAACGGAACTAAAGTGAGTGGAAATGTGAAGAGAACTATATCAAGGTGTATAACAGTCAAACGAGTATCCGAGTACTAAACCTTCCGATCGAGTACCCAAGTACTTGAATACTCGTTGCCATCCCTATTGGAGACAAATTTCATAATACATGGTCATGAACTATTGGGTTGGGGGACAATACTTCATACGACAATTTTTTGTTTGACAGAAACGAATAAATAAGTAAGTATATCATTATTAATATGAAAATAATTCTCTAATCTAAAATCATCACAACAAGAATCAATTAAAAAAAAACCTTTTTTCTATTTTAATCGGAAATTCGATAATTTAAATTTTGTTTTTTTCAAGATTTCCTTAGCGTCGCCAAAGTATTGGAGAGGCCTACATAATAATTCTTACCAATTACAAGTAAGAATAGTTACAGAGAATAGACAAACATCATTTAAAACATGTCTGTTGATAAAGAATCTACTTTTCTCAAGTTAACGCTGGAGGGAGAAATAATAACTTCTGAAACCGTGACTACGGAGGAATTATCGAATGTCATCACAACCATGAAGAAAGAAAGTCAGAAACTAGCTGTGTCCTTCGACTGGACGGAAGTACATTCCAAACCAAAGGCATTGACATCAGTCATTATCGCATGGGCAACAACACAAAACCGCAAGATATTTGAAAGAAATGTTTTGACTATAGAAGAGAATGATATTAAAAGCACTTTTTCAAAGATAAAAGAAATCCTTGAGGATAGAACTCTACCTAAGGTTAGTGTTATGCCAATTTTCTACAACCCACGTTTTTCATAGACATATAAAAAGTATCTATCTGATGTTTTCAGAGATAGAAACGTATTTATCATTTTATCAGCAAGGGTTACAGAGTATAAGACATGAAATAGAGCAAATTATCTCCCTTGTATTGACTTATCAATAAAGACAACAGTAGTATAACCCAATAGTTAATTCAATAAAGCAAAAGCAAACCAGGGTAAAAACAAAAACTGCAACAAAGGAAAACATATCATAAATAAGAGGAAACAGAACAACAGAAACACAAAACTACAACAAAAGCAACGCCAAAATATTCATGAAGAGAATGTAGATTACAGCTGCCTTAATCTGACTGTGACATAATCGGAAAATATGGTGGGTTAAAACATTATTTAAAACTTGATATTTTAACATGAAGTATACTAAACAGATTGTTTCTTTGGCTTGGGGTTATAACTTGCAGTTTTTATGTCCTTTTCCCGTTGATTCGGATGTCAAAACAATTGAGAATTAATATATTTGTGTGTAAGGTATCATCATCTTCATATATAACTTAAAACATGAATCCATAACCTGAAAACTACCTACAATAGAAACATGTTATACAAATATGCATTTCTTAAATTATTTTTATAGATAACATTTAATCCGAGAGCAGACTTCACCAGTTTGTTAGATTACGGAATCAAACTTCAGAATATATTTGACATACAGGTATATGTCCTATGCATGAGTAAATTCAGACAATATTAGTTGTCAAATGTTCAAGCATATCTTTTAATGGAAACTATGTTAGGATAAATAAATACTCCATACTGACAGTTTCATATAGGTGAATCAGCAAATCGTGGATATTTAATGTTTTAATAACATTTATCTAAAAGCATATTTAAAAATTTGGAATATATCGTATGGTTTCATAAATAAGTTAAGGTCATAGGTTAAATTGAACTTAACAGTATACGCTTTTTTAAGGGTATTACGTTTGAAGACAATTATGAATACAAGTTTATAAGTCCGAACGAAAGACGTGCAAGAATCCAGTCAAGTATAAAATGCCCTTTTCGATGTTAAAGATTAAACAGAGTACAAGTACCTGTGATATAAAACAATTAAAATGAAATTCATGATAATATAAGTTTACAAAACGTATTAGTTTGTATTTATTACTTCAACCAAATAAAACTGAGAATTGAAACGGGGAAGGTGTAAAAGAGACAACATCTGAGCAAAGAGGAGAAAACAGTGCAGGTCCACCAATGCTTTTAAATTTGTATGATCCTTGTAAATTCTTACCAAATGCCTCTGAAACATGATTTAAACATTTCATAATAAGAATTTTTTTTTAAATTTTTGTGAATAAATATCAAACTTTTCTTTCAACATGTAGTGTTACTTACATATACAAATTACAGACAGAGAAGCAAAACATTGCGACCTCTCGTGTAACGCTGTTTTAGCAACACAGATTGCAAAATATAAACATATCAAACTTGATTTTATAATAGGCATGTGTTCAGTGCATAAATGCAAGGAGAAATGAAAAAGGCGCTCTCGTGATGAATGAAAGCAACACTTTAGATGAAATATGTACGATGTATAACACACGTAATTACGACAATTCGCCTATGCTTGTGTCTAACGTTATAAGTCAAATGGATATAGAAGAGCTATTAACAAAAAAGAATGGGTAGGTACAACGATTACTTTTATAGATATGCTATAGAAATGTTTGTTTTAAATCTGTATACACTATTTTGACACAGTGTGTTTATTTATTTTCTATGTCAGTTTAAAATTTGGGCAGCTAGAAAAATGCGTACAGTGATGAGTATTTTTTTCTCATCTATATTTCGTCCATTACTAGTACTTGATTAATTTAATTCGGTTCCAAGTCAAATCATCTCAAACTGATTCAGCATAATCGGATGACTTATCATCAATATCCAGTTTAGTAATCCGTTTAATAGGACGAAACTGCCAATTCAGTAATTATTATGCTATGCATATTTGTTAACAAAAGAGGGTCGAAAGATACCAAAGGGACATTCAAAATCATAAATCGAAAATAAACTGACAACGCCATGGCTAAAGATGAAAAAGACAAACAGACAAACAATAGTACACATGACACAACATAGAAAACTAAAGAATAAGAAACACGAACCCCACAAAAAACTTGAGATCATATCAGGTGCTCCGGAAGGGTAAGCATATCCTGCTCCAAATGTAGCACCCGTCGTGTTGCTCTTATTATAAAACATACGGTAAAAAGTCTTTATCGGTAGCTCATATTTATGAAAGGGAAGGGGATTGTAGTTTCAACGTAAGGAACATAACCGATATCATTTTAGAAACGGTTATTCCATAACGGTCAACCATCTCGTGAAGGCGTGCGTAAAATTTACGAAGGGATGATTTCATCTGGAACTCTTGGTTAAAAAGCTGTCTTATGAGCAGTAACCCTCTATAAAAAAAATCATGATAGGAAATGTAATCACGGGAATATCGTATCAATGGGAGATAAATAACCCCTATGCAGGTGCTGCTGAAATGTTGTTACTTAGAAATGACAAGTGCACAACTGGAAAGCTGGAATCACCTCTTTTGTCGTAAATTTTTTTTTCAACCGATCCTCATTGTTAATTTCTAGATGTAAGTCAAGATATGAGGCCGACTTAACTGTATCTGTTGTATTCTTAATCTCTAGTTCGATGGGATAGATGAGTTCAACATAGTGACCAAATTTTGAATTATTTAGTGAAAGAACATCATCTATATAGTCGAAAGTGGAGTTTAAGAATATTGCTAACTTCTTATCTTTCTTCATAAGAAGTTCCTGTATGAAGTAAGCCTCATAATAATGAAGAAACAAGTCGGCAAGATGAGAGGCACAGTTGGTTCCCATTGGAATGCCGACAGTCTGTTGAAAAATACGTCCTCCGAACGTAAAAAATATGTTGTCAATCAAGAAGTCAAGCATCTTGATAATGTCAGTCTCAGAGAAGTTTTTGTTTGAATCTCAGTGATCCTTTACAAAGTAGGATTTATCCCTATCTACGTTGACCATTCGTTTTTATGAAACAAAGCAATACGACCTTTTTCAATTTTTCCTTGAGTTTGGAATGAGGAATCCTTGTGTAAAATGAAGAGAAGTCAAATGTTTTGATACTATTGCAATAATAAAGTGTCTTGAACTCTAGATCTTTTGAAAATGAAACGTATAGCTTTCTCGTCCAGTTCCATTCAGATAAGCGTCCTCTTAGCAAAAATGCTGAAGTAGAACAAACGTCATCTGATTATCATCACTGTATTGTCTTTTGGACTGTAAGTCCCTGAGAATATCATCAGCCCAGTAGAAAGCGATTTTCCATTGATATGACTTACAGGTGTATTAATAGGTGTGTTTCCCTCGGTTTTGTTTTATGACCAATATTTGCTTCAGTTAAATCGATTGATGACTGTTGAGCAGCGGTATACTCATATTGTCTTTATTTGAATGTTTCAACTATTAACTTAGGAACAAAATTGTCAACTGAACCTTGCAACCGTGGATGTTTTTAATGCTTATTGGCTTTTCAGTTTGACATACTTTTAAGCCTTTGTCTCCTCAATTATGTAGACTTTAACTTGGAAATAGATATGCGGTAACATTGGAAGTCTTATAACCAGAAGTAAAACCCTTGCAAAAGTGGGATGTCCGTTTGGAAGTGTGGGTTGTACAAATACGTCCGGTCAAAATTAAATCCTATGTCTCGTGTAAAGAGAGCGACACGCTCGTTGCAGGTTAAGAACCCCTGCAACAACTGTTTGAAGGGTCAATAGCTACCTGTTGTCAGGTAAATTTATATTAAATATACCCTTCATATTCAAGTGGCAGTCTGGCCTGCATCACGGACTGTTTCTGTTACAGAACTTACCTATTGTATTTATTGTTAATTTGTTCTCGTTCTGAACATGCATGAAATATTTTTTATTTGAAGTAAATAGTCAGAATTAAAGTAATTAATTATTGCAACAATATATATTTTAAAAATGTGTTAATTATCAATAAATTATTGTTTAACCCGGTTTACCTTTTCATTTTCTCTTTTATTAAGGACATGGTTTACAGCGTTAAAGAGGATAAAATTTTTATATAGAAGAAGAATGGCAAGAATTATTAATGTAACCAAAAAGCAGAAAGAAAGCATGAGAAGAAATTCTCATCGATTTAGCAGCTTTGAGGAAACCACTACAGCTCGGAAAGATGAAAAGAAAAGGAAAAGAACATGCCTTTACCAACGCAATATGGGGATAGAAATGGAGAACGATTCTTCATATCTATATTGCACGGGACTGAAAGAAATTGTCACCAACAATCGACAAAAAATGTCAGGGATATCTAAAAACGACGATGTTAAGCATAATAGTATGCACGAAAATTGTGCATTGTCGGTCTCTGAACGTCAGACTTCAGACGAGATTCATAAAGTTTGCGTACTTGCAAGTTACCAAAACACACTACAACGGTGTAACAAAATAACATAAAATTCATGATCACGACATAATCTGGCCATGTTGAATGGCTAAATGATATTTGAGATACGTTATCTCCGTAAATATAATTCAACAACTTAATAAAATGTTTTTTGGTAAAATCTTATCATGTGGTTTCTCATTTAACTGACAAAAGGTCTGAACAAACTATAATTGATGCAAAATTAAAACAGATACACAACAAAAGTAGATTTAGTCTAGTTGTTGTTGAATTATTCTTATAACTTTTACACAGAAATTGACAGAGACATAAGGTCTTTAACAATGATTATGGATCTATATGGTCAAAATTTGGGTCATACAGGAAAACGTCACCTGTCACCCCAGCTAGAAAAATTGGAGAATCTACAAAAAGAAAAACAGTTATCATTACAACAAAAATCATGTGAAGTAATACATGTAATAAGGGTGTAAATTAATAAAAGTTAAAATGAACTGAGATTGCTACACAAAAACAGTTTGTTGTGATTGCTTGACATATCAAGATGAATTGCATGAAACATTGAATAATTTGTTAACGTTCAATCACGTGTTGTATTAACATTAAAAATACAAATTTTACTACACCATATGCACATTTCAACAATTCATGTCTCTTCAGTCAGTCATGCTGGAGGCCAACTTATTTGATTACTGAAAACCTGATACAAAAGGTATAGAGTTGAAAAGCTAATAAAACCAAAGGACAAACAATGAAGCCAGAAACGGACAATGAATTAGAGATAAACATGAGGAAGATACGTTCATAATTTTGAAACAATAAATCATCAAATTGAAATAAAGAAATATTCGTATTTATGTTGAGTTTTTTTCCAGTACCTATATATTTTCTTAAAGTTTGTGTCAATAATGTTTCTTTTTAAATTCAGGATAAATTCAACGTATCATCCCCACCCCTGTCAGTTGTTGAGATCCCCGCTCTTAAACCATTTATTTTCTTGTTCGTCATGTCGGGAGAAATTGAATGTTGTTCAAGTGGAGTTCTCCTTAGGTATTTATTAATCTGGCTCGGGTAAACTCCTAACAGAATATTCTAGCTGTCATTAATTGTGTGCAGGTTGTTGAACAGAAACATTTACACGCAAAAACCTTAACGACGAAAACGTTATTGATGAGATTATTTTGTATTGCATCTATACAAAATGACAGGAAAATAAGAAAAACTAAAAAAATTATTGGCTAAAATGATACAATGTTAATGTTATTGTACTTAGATTTTTGATACGACGGTAGTGCCAATTTTTATTATTGATTATGTCATAATTTTGTTTTCTTTCAAATCTGCCGTTATACATCTCCTTCTTTAATAAAACCATTTTTATATATATGTGCATTTATTTTATCGCATAGTTGACATATTCTTGTATTGACTACATTGAAAAATAAAAACATAGAATAGATGTTTGTGGGCATCAACTCTTGTCAAAATCTTGTAATTGGAAGTAAAATTCAAAATACTGATTTAGCTTTTTTCCATAATCATACTAAACATGAAGTTGTTAATTGGCAAGTGATTTTCTAAACCATACTAGTTATCTGTTTGTTAGCCGTTTTATATAAACTTAAAACTTACTACGTTTAGTTTCTTTTGTCATTTTCATGTTTTATTAGAGCAGATCATGATATCGTATGAAGTTGACACCAATTCTGCTCTAGATCCACGATTCGGTCAAAAGTAAAATAATCTTGTCATTCTTTAAGTTTAATATTGATAGATCAGTTTTTAGTCTATTTTCACATGTTTCCTGTCGGAGTCTTTTATTTCCTACTATTCGGTATGAATGTTTTTCATTTTTGAAGGCTGTACAGTTACCTTTAACAATATTTATTTTCATCATTTGAACTCTGGTGGATATTTGTCTCATTAGCAATCATACCACATTACTTCATTTTTGTCGAGTCTTCGACTTTAGTCGAAAAAGCGAGACTAAGCGATCCTACATTCCGTCGTCGTCGGTGTCGTCGTCGTCGGCGGCGGCGGCGTCCACAAATATTCACTCTGTGGTTAAAGTTTTTGAAATTTTAATAACTTTCTTAAACCAAACTGGATTTCTACCAAGCTTGGACAGAAGCTTGTTTATGATCATAAGATAGTATCCAGAAGTAAATTTTGTGAAAATAAAATTCCATTTTTTCCGTATTTTACTTATAAATGGACTTAGTTTTTCTGCGGGAAAACATTACATACACTCTGTGGTTAAAATTTTTAAAATTTAAATAACTTTCTTAAACTATCCAGGATTTCTACCGAACTTGTACAGAAGCTTATTTATGATCATAAGATAGTATCCAGAAGTAAATTTTGTGAAAATAAAATTCTATTTTGTCCGTATTTTACTTATAAATGCACTTAGTTTTTTTGCGGGAAAACATTACATCACTCTGTGGTTGTAGTTTTAAAAATTTTAATAACTTTCTTAAACTATCCAGGATTTCTACCGAACTTGTACAGAAGCTTATTTATGATCATAAGATAGTATCCAGAAGTAAATTTTGTGAAAATAAAATTCTATTTTGTCCGTATTTTACTTATAAATGCACTTAGTTTTTTTGCGGGAAAACATTACATCACTCTGTGGTTGTAGTTTTTAAAATTTTAATAACTTTCTTAAACTATCCTTGGTTTGTACCAAACTTGGACAGAAGCTTGTTTTTTATCATAAGATAGTATCCAGAAGTAAATTTTGTGAAAATAAAATTCTATTTTGTCCGTATTTTACTTATAAATGCACTTAGTTTTTTTGCGGGAAAACATTACATCACTCTGTGGTTGTAGTTTTTAAAATTTTAATAACTTTCTAAAACTATCCTTGGTTTGTACCAAACTTGGACAGAAGCTTGTTTTTTATCATAAGATAGTATCCAGAAGTAAATTTTGTAAAATGACAAATTCATTTTTCCATATTTTACTTTAAATGGACTTTTTTTCTGCCAGGAAACAACACATTCACTCTGTGGTTAAATTTTTTAAAATTTTGATAACTTTCTTATACTATTTTTTATTTGTACCAAACTAAGACAGAAGCTTGTTTATGATCAAAAGCTAGTATCTGGAAGGAAATTTTGTTAATATTTTGTACCTGTGTATCTGTATTTTACTTATAAATGGACTTAGTTTTTCTTCTAGTTAACATTACAGCCAGTCTGCAGTTAAAGTTTTTAAAACATTTATTAGATTCATAAACCATCCAGGAGTTTTTACCAAACTTGGACAAATGCTTCCTACAATCCAAACATGGTATCAAGCGGAATATTTTTATTAATTTTTTCCCTCATTTTTGTTGATCCTGCAATTTACAGCACAAGTAGGCGAGACACTGGGTTCTACGGAACCCTTACAAATTTTTAACTACAATAAAACGAAAATATTTTAAAAGACAAAATAGACTTCGTTACATCTATGGTGTGGTTTCTGCAAGGTATACAGTGAGTTTCTTAAATTTTATGAGAGTTTCCTTAAATGATGTTTTAAACTTATCTTGCATATATTATGCATTTTTCCTGAACTGGTTAAGATAACAAGGTAAAGGAAGGTATATTTATTTATCCTGCAATTGAGTGTCTTAACACACATAAAACAGCCAAACAGATATCGTTATGCTGTATTTGTATACTATACAGATATCGCGATAAATCTCACCCACTGCCGGATAATTGTTGTTTATTGATTATTGACAAGTGGTGTATGACCTTTTGTGACCTAAGAATGACGTTTTGCTTCGTCTTTATGTGTTCAAGTCTCTGATCCGCAACACCCTTTCTGCTCACGAACAGCAGGATTTATCTATTTTTTTACGGCGCAAATTCCAAACTGGACTGTTCAAATGGTTGTTAATGTAAAACACACACACAATCAACCATACAACAATGTCAATAATCAGAAAAGAACGGACAGTTAGACATTCTGAAGCGTGGGACAAATGACACACACATCGGAGAATGTTACGTCATTTCTTTTTACTATTGATGTGAGTTATGTTATAACAAATAATTGTCAACTTTGTGCGATGATTATATAATGGATCATGCGTGATTCTTTTCGACGTACCGCTCGTCAGCTGATTATTATCTTAATTACTATGAAAAAAATCCAAAAAATATGTCAACATAGAAAAACAAAATGGTATATAGACAACAAAAAAGTTAATGATTCATTACACGTTTTTATTTGTACGAAATTGGTTTAAGAATGGTGGATTGAAGGCTTAAAAAAACATTAAATGCTGCAATGCCTGTGTCAAGTCATGAATCCTATAGCAAGATCGTAAAGTTATTTAAAAATACATTTATTATACAAACAATTTCTGTTACAGAAATTTAATCAACATCATTGATGTATAAGATATCATTTATCAAATTTTGCCGTATCAAAAAGTATCAAATGTCTAATGTGACATATGGTACTTTGAAAAAGTCATGCCATATTGATGAGAGTTTGCACGAAAGAAAACGGTAAAGATTCACATTTGCATTTTACGGTATTCATTCAGAAACAAACGAAATCAGAATAATGCATTGGATATTACTTTGTGTCTTGATATCAAAAGTTTATTGTTCCATAATTGAAGAAAACGGAGGTGAGATGTATATTCATATTTCGATTCAAACATGTTCAGTTTTTAAAAAGGAACCATAATGTTTATAAAGATTGTGATTATTTAAATTCTTTAAAAAATTTCACAATTTCTCGTAAATTCTTTTATTTACTTATGGTTTGATAAAATTAAGGTGTCAAATTGCGTCTGCGTCATATGTCTTTACAATGAGTTGTTTTTATAACGTTGATTAATTTTAAATGATTGTTTGATTGTTTTGAATAAGTGACTACGTATACACAATCGTAAGAAAAACATGTATTTATTTACAGGATACGTTATAATAATTTAACAATATGCGTTACTAATTACAAGATGTGAATTTAAATAATTTTAAATGTGCATCATCTTTTTAACTGTCCCGTTGTGTTCTATTGTTAAAGTCATATGAAACGAGTGACCGGTGAAAGTCTTCTGTGAACAATTTAATCATTTTTACGCATCCATATCATATAATCGTCAAAAAAATATTTCAGTCGGTCAGTGTTGATGTGAAACATATGGCAGGTAATTGATTGTCGTGTTTTGAAGCCGAAATTTACTGATTGCAGCATTTGTAAACAATCAACAAAAAACCAAGAATATTGGAGAAAGCACGTATATGCATAATATGCACATTTACAAATAAGATATAGTTGATTTCGATGACAGAGAGATGAATACGTTTGTTGACTCTCTCGGCCGCGGTGGTGTTTCCCTTCGCATTTGCGTATTGCGACCACATGATTTTCACGAGAAAGGTCATGCACGCTTAAGTTACGGAAAACATGTCGGCGAATTTTTAGTCTGGAAGCGAACACTTAAAAAAGAGAAAATTTCATCTAAATTTGGACCAATTAAGGAATAAACTTCAGAAAAAAGAATACTGAAATAAGTCACTACAAATCAGTAACAGTCTGAAATGGCCTATATCCGCAATCGACTGTACTGACATTACTCTTAACCGTACTCGACTGTACTTATTTGTACTTGACCCTTCTCTTTGACATTGAAAATAGCATGAAGTATAACTTGACCAGTCTGAAACATCTTCCTTTATCTATTAACCCGTTTCCGACCTGTACTGGACCTATTTTTTCAGTCTTAACAATACTCGACCAAAGGTCTGAACAATACTCGATCAAAGGTCTGAACAATACTGGACCAAAGGTCTGAACAATACTCGACCAAAGGTCTGAACAATACTCGATCAAAGGTCTGAACAATACTGGACCAAAGGTCTGAACAATACTCGACCAAAGGTCTGAACAATACTCGACCAAAGGTCTGAACAATACTCGACCAAAGGTCTGAACAATACTCGACTAAAGGTCTGAACAATACTCGACCTGTCTGAACTATAGTTGACCGAATAACCTCTGGGTTTTTCTAAATTTTAACTGTTAAAATAAATTTCTTTTTAACTGACATGACAGCAGTCACAATAGAATAAAGATGTATTATGATTTTAACATCCTTACATGATTCTCAGATTTATCCAATAGAGAAGGTTAAATCAGAATATCTTATATAATAATTTAATTTGATTAATTTTAAAGTTTAAGAGCTTAGTTAAATAAAAGATTTTCTTTTACATAAAAACTACACTTACCATGAGGATGATAAAACCTTATTAAGGTGCTTCTTGTTTGACATAGTGTTTTAGTTTTAATTTTAATCTTAATTTTCCAAAAATCTAAAAAAAAAACCTACATAGATTTCATGGTTGCATATTATAGTCATATAATTATCTTTTTGTAAACTGAGGTAGATGAAGCAACAGCCAACAATATCACTTAAATTTTTCAACCTTATATTAGAAATACATCTTTTATTATAATTTGGGATATTTTATATGTGATGTATATCAAATTGAAAAAATAAATAAAAAAAATAATAAAGAAATTCAGAAGAAATTGTTTACAAATTAATACCTCCTGATTGGGGCTCTCTCATTAAACAGATCACACCTGGTCAGAGAGTATAAAATTTAAATAACATTCACCCAAAATTGCAACATGTTTAATGTTTTAGCAAAACAAACAGAGACATACAGAGGATAAGTTTGTAATTTGTGATGACCACACATGTAAGTTTTATGATGACTGATTTTGAGGAATATGTTTAGTTATGCTAATTTTATTAATAAAAGGTTTTTCTTATACTATCTATTTGTATTTACCTGTAATATGGGCGCAAATGAAATATGGTTTGTGGCGCAAATGGAAGATCTTTTTTTTGGCACAAATGAAATGCCAATTGGCGTCAAAGCAAAGCACCGGTTCTCCGTTCATGGTTTTACAAAAACAAAGGTGTCATTTTTTAAATTGATTAAGTAGCTTTATAAAATATTTTACATGTAGATGTACTTTATTAAGAAAACAAAAAATCACTGCATTATTGACTTTCCTCAACTAACACCCTATAAAAGCTATACTAGGCTTAAGTTTATATGATTAAAATTGTTCAACAACCATAAAATATATCTGAAAGATTCAAAAATTAAAAAAAGACATTGAAAATATTTATCAAAATTCAGTTTTCAAATAATTTGATCAGCTTGTTTTATTTTTATCTGAAATATTATATATGTGTAACTGTTGATACATATGGTGTTGAAGTAATATTATGTTAACTTAAAAATTTTGGTTTAAATTCCATAATGAATACATTTATAATTTGAAACTGTTGTTCAAGTTTCCAGTTCCTAAATTGATTAAATACGATGTATAGATACAAACATAAGTCTAGGTTTGTTGAGACTTGGTCGAGTATGGTTCAGACAAGGTCAAGTATGGTTCATACTAGGTCAAGCATGGTTCAGACTACGTCGATCATGGTTCAGACGGGTTTAAAATGGTTAAGTACAAGTTCAGACTATTAAGTATGGCTCAGACTACAGTCGAGTATTATCAAGTAAATTTCAGATCAATTCAGACCGTCGAGTACATATATATGCAATTTCACACTTTTATTGGTTTGTAGTGAGTTATATAACAAAAACTAGTTATTTAGTTATAAAGAGCATAGGCATATTTTGTTTTCATTTGAAGTTTCATATATCTTTAAATAATCAACTTACAGAAAATAATGGGTTAATCGATTGTTGCTTGCTTAACTTTTTGTGGCAATTATTTTATGCATATTGAGGACAAAAGATTGATTGATTGTTGGATGCTTAAAGTCAAGTGCAAACATTTCAAGCACATATTATTCATTAATTCAGTAGGTAGAACCCGTTTGGTTGTTTTAAATTCTGTCACAATTGAGCGTTCACAAAAAAGGGGACGTTTAGGCTTCAATTGGACACAATTTGGGGATTGAATACACATGTGGATGTCTTAAATAAATGGACGCAATTGAACGATTTTAAAATGGAACGTTTTGGTGCCTTTTAGCAGCTAGATATCTTTTTGAAGTGCAGTAAAGTCATATAAACACGTTTAGGGGGATGGGCATGTTTCTGAGTGTTACAAATATATTTAAAACCGTACTTTGACATATAATAGTTTACCTTTTACACATTCTGACTTGGATGAAAAGTTGTCTCATTGGCACTCATACCACATCTTCTTATTTATATAAAATGTGATTGCATTGTTCATGTTGTTTCAAACGTCCATATAGCATCATGATTAGTGCATCGTTATTTACGACCAGTTTGATTGCCTTTCAATCATTTTTTATATAAAATTTGAATTATATAAGGATAAAGATGCTGAAATATACGTTTGCTCTGTAGACGAATGCAGTTATTTTGTCATTTGCATGGAACCAAAAAAAAAAGACTCATCATAGATACCAGGATTAAATTTTGAATTTAAACCGTCATTTGGTGTTGGTATATTATATAAACTAGAAGGGTTAATTTTTTGTATTAAAAAGAATAAATATGAGAAAAAACATTCAAAAAATGTATAGCATTAAAATGCCAATATGTTTTACTTTAATGAAAATGCATGCACCCTCTAGAGCAGTCATGTCTTGTAATGCCTGTAGATCAGTTGGATTTTGTTAAGTGTGATTATTATAAGATTAAAATACTTAAACTATCGATTGTGATGAAAAAGAAAATTTGCAATTAGTTCTTTTTCTAAATGGAAGTCTTGAACCGATATTGGTATATTAAGTACTTTTTGTACATGAGGATGATTTTAATAACATATGACAAATAGAATATACCAAAATTTGTGTGCATCGCATATCTATCACTTTTTTTAATTTTAGGAATATGATATAGAATCGTGGCGGAATTTGATAATCCTTAATATATCTAAGTGGAAGAAATATTTTTGTGTATTGTGCCAGAGAAACATTCAAATGTTACCCTTTTTAAAAAAAAAAGTATTTGGTCAATAAGTGACAAACAATTTATTATTTTTCCTCTCTAGATAGGTTTCGGTATCATCTATCGATCAATATTTGATCACATCTTGCGCCCTGGGTTTATAAGGTTGCTTCGGATTGACACAAGGGCCGATATGTAAAAGGAAATGTTAAAATCTTTGAATAAAATATCAACCTTTTACTTACAGATATTTCATATTTCAATATTAAACTTTTCCCTCTATTAGAAATATTTGTTAAAAACTGAAAACAACTCATAACAATTATCATATGTCCGAAGCACTTATTCTTGAATTAGATCCACAAAAAAAAAACGCTGGGAGCTAAATATTTGAAAGCCAAGGATGTATAAAAACTGAAACAGTTTTAAGCAAAATGTTTCTTTTTCTTTTTTTTTAAGAAAAGAGAAATATTCGAAAATCATCCGAGGAGAATCCAACAGTGCACAATATCCTTCACGAAATACAAGGTAGATTTTTTTAAATTATTTTTCTGTATTAGAGAATTGATAAGTAGTAGTGGATTCGTAAACAATAATCAACGAGCGACTTTAGTCAGAGAAATTGGTTAAATACAAGTATTATTTTTTCAATTTATCTGATTATGTTTAAGGTTAATAATCTACAATACTTGACTTTTTCTAAAGTCATTATCAAACTGCAAATGACACAAAAGTAACACATATAATTCTATAAAGATGTATTGAGAGAAAACTGTAAATTATTTGAATTCATATTTAAGTTATATGAAACCATTTCTTTAGATTACCATTTCTTTGTTTTTAATATTACATGTTTCAGATCCACATAGCAACATAACATGAACTTGGTTCACTTGTTATCCTAATTCCGGTTATATAGTCTAAAAGCCAACTTTTGATTTTCTTCTTTAGAAGTGAGAAATGTTCGAAAATCAAGCGAGGAGGATTCACGAGTAGACGATATTCTTCACGAATTGCAAGGTAGATTTGAATGATTGATTTTATATACTAACTTTCTATAATTTATCTGATTTTGTTTGAACTGTATACTCTACCATTATTGACCATGTCTACAGTCAATGTGCTTGACTTTTCTACAATAAAACTGTCTTTAACCAGATAACTGTATGATCAATGCTGATGTAGACAGATTAAGAAGATTATCAATCTTTAAAAACATGTGTTTGGTATTGTTGAGATAAACCAAAACTTTGTAGAATCTGTGTAAAAGTTGGTATCCAGTTGTTCTCTAACTTGTTAAGTTCTTTTTCCGTCTAATTAATAAACGACAAAAAAATTACAAGAAATATATGTACATTGTTCGTATTACACCACATACATTTTGTTGTTTTGAATTTACTGTCATCTGGTAAACTTGCAAAAAAAGGTCTCCATGTAATTGTTTAAAATATTTCAGAACGTAACATTTATTCATAGTTTTAAGCTGTATACTGGATTATTAGGTTTCCTAAAAAAGATGGTCGTAACTATCTATAGCAACTGTTTTCAGGCTTGTATAATTGTTTATTAGAAATGAGTTTGCATATGTCCTAAAAAAGTCTATATGACTAGTAATGGGAAATAAATTTAAACAGTACTAAATATTCAAACCTCTAGTACATTCAAGAATATTAAATAAATCAGTGTCCATTCAACATGATAATGTTTGTTAATTCAAAATTAGCAATTCTAGTGATTAAATACTTGAAGTTTTGCCGAAGCCACACAATGTGCAAACTGAGATATTTTCTACGGTTGCGGTTAATTTTAATATTTCACACTGATTTGGAGTGAACAGCTACAAAAATACAGCAACTCGACGAAAAAAGATGTCAGAAATTCCGCGAACATTGAGTCATTGGAATGATTGAAAAACAAATACAAATTTGTCATTCTTCACCTTATGACGTAGTTATTAAACATTTTAGGGACCAAGCTATTTTGTTATATTTCTGATATTTTGTTTGTCTGCCATATCTTTCCTTTTATTCTTACTTGTTGAACATTGATAAAATGAAAAATAAAACGTAAATACGTATCTTGCATTAAAAAAAAACACAATGCTATTTTCCACAATTTATCGCGATTATGACCTACCGAATAAGAATTTTTACCGAATTTGTTATAACATAAGCAACAGGTGCAACATGTGAGACAGGATCTGCTTACCGTTACGGAGCACCCGAGATCACTCTCAGTTTTTGGTGGGTTTCGTGTTGCTTAGTCTTTAGTTTTCTATGCTTTGTCTCCTGTACTATAATTTGTCTGTTTGTCTTTTTATTTTTAGCCATGGCGTTGTCAGTTTATTTTCATTCTATGAGTTTGACTGTCCCTCTGGTAACTTTCGTCCCTCTTTTCCAATTACTAACCAATATTTGTATAATTACAATCATTTATTTGTGAAAATTCGTTGTGTCTGTAAATGTTTTTATTAAACAACTAAAATTATTAGATATTGTATCTATTTGCATATCGTTATAATGGGATGGGACTGTACTTGTTTGCTGTATTTGTTTTTCAAAATGCAATGCATTGTTATCTTTATCTGTGAATAAAACTACTCTTAATAGAAACTTTTCATGAGAGTACGTTCTTAAAATGCAATATGTATAAACAGATAAGATGATATGGTATGATTGCCAATGAGACAACTCTCCACAAGAGACCGAATGACACAGAAATTAACAATTTTAGTTCAGCATACGGCCGTCAACAATGAACAAAGCCCATACCACATAGTCAGCTATACATATGTGTATATATTTTACAATTGCAGGAATATGTTTACCGGAAAATCATTACAAATCTGCAAAGGACCTTAAAAAGGACACACAAACGATGGTCAACAGTAAGTAGAAGAACAAAGATATAACTAGGGGAACACATATTAATATTTGAATGTAACTTTTAACGAATTGTAAACAGTAATAAGCAACATGTCTTTATTTCTAATATCAAATAAATGTCCTCATAACTTATTTTTAATTTTGAGAGTCTGATATTTTTCATGGTCATATAGGTGTTATACCACCATTGATTTTCCCTTATTAGTCTTTGTTAAATTGGCACTGTTAAAAAAATTGTACAGTATTTACCTTTATTTCAACCAAAGAAATAATTTGCATGAATAAAGTTTAATCCTTTCCAGTGATACAGTGAACATTTCACACTACATTTCATTGCATATAAGAAAGTAACCAGCACCAGAAGTAAACAACCCAATTTTTACACTGTTATTTACTGGTTACCTGCTTTGATAACTATGTAACCTTAACTTTCCAAAATATTTTATAAGACCATCAAATAAAAAAAGAATGATGCTTTCAGACACCCAACATACATGTTTATGACTCAGAAAAATTTAAGTGCATTGAAATGCAGGGTTAATTTTCTACAACTGTCAAATTCAAGGGAATATTTTTTAGACCTACTTTCGTATGCAACCGGATGTGACGTACCATGATTTGGTGGTATTACACCTATATATTAACATTATGCTTTTTCTTTAAGATATAGCAGTGTACAAGGATATTGTCAAACTGACTGGCCAATTAAAGAACGATCTTAAGTGGATTCTCAGAGGTATCTTCATTCTGTAAATGCATAGTTCTAGATTGAAAGGCATAAATAACGAACAAGCATGTACAAACGAACAACCGAAACACATTTATAAATTTGAAAATTTTATTTATTTATTATTTGTTTTTGATGACATTTAAGATGCAGTTTTATAAATTTAAGTTTCGAAAATAGGTCCAGAAAAACTACTGGAACCTAAATGAGTTTTATTTTGTATCCAGCAAAAGTATTTTACGATAAGTAGTATATTTCGGTTTTAAATGGCTTTTTTTTTCATCATTTTTGTATAAAGACTAAAACTTTCCTAGATAATTTTTAGAACCAATAAACGTTGTCATTACAACTAACAACTGACTTGAGATCGAATCCTGACTCAACTATACATTAATCCACTTTTAAACGATTTATACGTTGGCAGAATGCTGAAAGTTGACGTTGATGAATTAAAAAAGCATATATATTTTTCAGAATCGCATGGTGAAAAGCAAGTTGATAGACTACTGGGATTGTTGAAACTTGACGTAAAAGGCAAGTTTTGTATTTGTCTAAAGTAAAAGAGGGACGAAAGATATCAAAGGGACAGCCAAACTCATAAATCTAAAACAAACTGACAACGCCATGGCTAAAAATGAAAAAGACAAACAGAAAAACAATAGTAAACATGACACAACATAGAAAACTAATGAATAAACAACACGAACCCAACCAAAAACTAGGGGTGATCTCAGGTGCTCCGGAAGGGTATTTGTCTAAAGTAAAGCTATGATATACCTTTCAATTTCAAAATTCATGAAAATATCGAATTTTGTAAAGTGAAATATGAATTTACTTTTTTTTTTTTATCTAGTACCAACATATAATTATTATTTTGTCAGAAGACTGAATGTCACAACACAAATTGATGTAGGAAATAGAAGGCAAAATTGTTTTGATCTCAAATATTTCAGTTGAACTATTAGCTTTGACAGGCAAAAGCTAAATATGCGCATGATTGTTTAAATGACTACACAATGATAATTATTTATCTATAATTGATTCAGAGACCTGTGGAGAGACAATTACAAAGGATTGTACTGATTTGAAGAAATCGAAATCACAGTCTGGTGTATACAACATACAGATAGACAAATCTGAGGTCAAAGTTTTTTGTGACATGACAACAGATGGAGGAGGATGGACTGTAAGTTTAATATAATGATTTTAAAACCGACTGACCACAATGTCCATACACATTTACATTTGGCTGCAAAGGCATGGGAAGTGCAAGACTTGAATTATCTACTTAAAAGTAAAACTATAAGTGAAATCTTAAAAAAAATAGTGAACTTCTGATGTTGTCTGTTATATGGACGGGTTGTTGTCTCTTTGACACATTCCCAATTTCCATTCTTAATTTTACAAAAAACAAATGTTAATGTTCATGATCATTGATAAAATTGATTAATTGATTAATTGATTGGTGTATAACGCCTATTTTAGCTCTATTGTGCTATTTTGTGGAGGTAAATTTTTATTGGGAGAAGAAGCCACTGTTCTTTTATAATAATGTTTTGAAAGATCCTCAACATTCAGAGATAAATTTTTATGATGAAAGTGGTTACTTTTATAATAACCCTTAAAAATGTGCATGAAGTGTTTATCCATTCATTACCCCAATTTCAGCATCTTTATCTAATGTCGGAAAGGAGAAAATATAAAAGTGTGTATTACTATAGTCTGTAACCATGTAATTTATATCATGCTAGTATTCGAAAATGTTAACTTTTTATACATTGTGACTTGGATGGAGAGTTGTTTCATTAGTACTCATACAACATCTTCTCTATATTTCAAAAAAAAAAACCCATTATATAATTAGGAATCGCATAATAAACTTTTAAGCCAAATATTTTCTTTTAAACGAGATATTTGAAAATATTACAAAGTGAAGGCTTTCAAATTATATATGACCTGAGGAATTAAAACTGTTAAAAAAAATTCTAAAATAAGGAAGGTGCATCGAGTTTGATTACAATTCTTAGGGGAAACACATGTGTTGTCATACTCTTGTGTTGCTACATAACCAGGTAGTTAAAAGAGAAGGTCCATCCTTAAGTCCACATTTTGTTAATCTATCTACAGAAAGTAAAACGTCTTTAAAACGACGAAATAAGCTGCATAAGCGTAGTTTTTCATGATTGTTCACACATTATTTAGACTTAAGTGATTTGAAAAGCCAACAACCAACGAATCTGATAAACTCTGATATTTTCATCAAGTTCGGTTCAAAACGTGATGCATTAAAGTTATTCTAAGAGTTATTCTATAATTTTATGCAATTTTAAATAGTTAAACGGCATTTTGTTTTGTTTTATAAATAATTTGTAAGATTAATTTTATCATTCCTCCAAATATTTATTTCTGTTACCATTTATACTAGGTTATCCAGAGACGATCCGATGGATCTGTAAACTTTGACCGATTGTGGAAAGATTATGAGAATGGATTTGGTGATAAAAATGGAGAATACTGGTTAGGTGAGAAAAATCAAACACACAAAGTGTACATTAGGAAAAACGGCGGGTAAGGTAATCTTGTAAGAACTCCATTGTTCAAAACGCTACGTCAAAGTATGCGAATAAAAATCGTGACCATTTAGACCATTTTTCTAAGAAGATTTTACTTGTCTTTACATTTAATATTTTGAAATGGAAAAATAATAAGAGTTGATGCATTTTTACACATTTATTTAACCATACTTGATAAATGAAAGCAATTTAATTCAACGTTCTCACTTTGTCAGAACGTAAATTGTCGTTTATAAAGTTAAGAAGGACACTTATGTATCATATATATTTAAGGAAATAAAAACATACACAGCCTTACATCCAGCGTGAAATATGAACTGAGAATCGATCTTACGGACATGTCCAATAACAAAAAATATGCTGTATATAAGACGTTTATAGTAGGCGATGCAGCGTCCAAGTATAAACTGACCGTTGGGGATTACAGTGGAAATGCAGGTAATGATAATATATCTCTCACTTATTTTAACACATCCTTTTACTGTGATAATTTCAATAGGTAGAAAAACAGTTTAGTAGGATATGTACTACTCATATCAATTAAGAATTCATGAATTTTTTTTAAGCTCTCGAATTTCCTGTTCTAGCAACTTAAGCTTGTAGCAAGGGCATATCAAAATGGGGTAATACCGTGTATATAAAATGCTTCTACATTTAGTGTCTTTGTCAAACACTGAAAAGATTACAGAAAAATGCAGCTTAAAAATCTTATATTAGACGGCCTTAGGATTATTGTTAGCCGTTTGTCTAAGGAAACTGCAACATACTTTTATCCTTTTTTACAAATAATTGAAAATTAATGTTGTTTACATACTGTTTCCCAATTATGCTGTCTGTGTTCTATCTCATAAAGACATAACTTGGAAATGTTACCAGTAAATATTAATGTGCGTATTGTTCACATTGAAATCTGTGGTAACCCTTCATGCAAGGTAGGGGTAGTTAAGAAAATTAGTGTTAGTTTAAACTCTGAAAAAATCAAGGTATATATTTTGACCTCTGAAAAAAATTGTGGTGCATATGAAATTTCAATTCTAGGATAAGATTTTTTCAAAATTTCATAGTAAAAGTGGTACAGTTTGAGGCGTAAAAGGAGTTCCTATGGGAAACTGCATTGTCAATATTTACAGAAATGCAACCTGAAAGGTTTTGCCAAATACAACTAAGCGTCGCTAAGTGAAAATGAAGCGTATCTTATATAATATAAATGACCGTACATATGTAAATCTCATTGTTATCTAGTCCGATTTGAATTATAATTTTGATGCTGCAATAACTAAGGTTCAATCCTCCTGCGCTTGATTAGACAAAAAGAAAAAAAATACCTTAATTTCTCTTACAATATATAGGTATTGAAATTATTCTCCAATCATTTCGACAAATCATTGAATAGTGTCTGTTTTCACTTGTATATGAAATAAAAAGCATGTAGAAAATAAGAAAGTTCTAAATCAAAGTCATTCTAAAATTGACAATTCTTTCCATCGATCGTGATTAGTTCAAATTTAAACGTTCGTGTTAAAAGTGTACTAGCTGTCAAAGTCATGTTCACCGATTTGAGTCAAACTCTCATATTTGATTCATGACCATGTAAAAAAATTATCCGAATTGGGAAAGTCTAAAACAAACAATTTACATAGCATGGGCTCGATTATATGTAGCTCTGTTTCGTGTGTATTTTAGTCTTGATGCCATCTAATTGACTATTGGATTGACATCCGAAACATCCAATGGACATAAAAGCGATGCAAACATAAATATAGATATAAATAGAAAGGGAAGTCGTTCAATTGGATTTGTCTAGGTGTGTTTAATTTCATATTATAGATTGAATATATAATATCATGAATATGTTAATCATCGTTTGGTCCTTTATAAGATTTTTTTGCAGATCAAATCAGTCAATCAGATGATTTACCTTTGTTTCATTTTCACACACACACAATTCATACGTTATCCATCTCTAGCTAAGGGTTAAAATTCACATGAATACGGATTCAATGAGGTCGAAATATTCACTAGCAAGTGCATAGTTTATCATTAATGTTTGTTAGTTCATTTGAACAAATTGAATCATAGTGGCTGCTAAATGCGAATTATTATTCACTATTTTACCTTCATTAATGATTGAACAAAAAATTAGATTTTGTATGTCTCGTAAATTGTGCCCTTCTAAAACCTTTAATTGTTTAAAGTTTAAACGTGTTAGAGCATTGTTATCAATAACACATGACATTCATAATGATGACCAGCCCTACAGATAAAAAATATCATTAAACTGTTTTGTAGACGATCATTGCAAAAAGGGTGCTCTCAACTACGGAGTAAATATATTGTCAAGGTTTTGATTTTGGAAAAAAGAAATACAATTAAAATGGTCAATATGATCACTGTTTATCTTAATATATAAACTATCAATCAAACATTTTTCATACATGTAGGGGATAATATGGTCAACCATAACGGAAAGGTGTTTTCAACAAAAGACAAGGATAGTGATCGAAGTGGAAAAAAATGTTTAAATAATTGTGGACCATGGTGGCTAACAGTATGTTGCAATAGTGCTCTTAACGGAAAATTCAGCAGGAGACTACACTGGGCTCATTTCAGGGAACACAAGGCCAAGACGTCAGTTATGATGATTAGGAAACTATTGTTTGACTCAAATAAATAAAAACACTATGAAACATAATTCTGAGCTTCAGTTTATTTTGAAATAATTTTCGGACATAGGAGTATATTTTTATATACTAGAATTTATCAAAGATGACTAATGTTTTGGCTCACAAGAAAGACAACTAAATTTCAGTTCGTTTCTTGATAAATGCATATAAGCAGCATATACTTGTTGAGGGCCGTACGTAGAGCTATAGTTGTTATCTTCGTTGACATTTGGTCTCAGGTGGAGAGATGTCCCATTTGCAATCATTCTACATCTTCTTTTATGTATATCAAACATTTAATCAAATCTTGAATACAATATACAATTTTGAGTATTATTTGCCAATCGGAAACACAAGATGGTCGTCCAGTGGAACATAGTTAAACATAGAACCCAATGAGAAAAAACATGCAAGCCATATAGCATGTACAAATTATACTAGAAGGTGGAAGAAATAAAGGGTTTTACCCAAAAAAAGTTTTTAATTTAATCATGCATATCACGCACAAATTCAGTTTGAAAGCTTGAAAATCCAAAAGTACCATTACTCCAACCAACCAACTATTTCTATGCACACTGATTTGTGCCCTTACTTATTATTTCAGAATAAAAACAATTGGTCAGATATAAGATACAGTATGAAGATGAGGACATGATATGATTGCCAATGAGACAAATAGTAAGATTTATTTCTATGAACAACCGATTATTGTAGGAAAGTGGGCTCAAGTTTTGGGAGTTGTCCCGCTTCTTGCACGTGGTGGAATTAATTTAATATGAGTGACGTTAATTATTTTGATGTTGATAACTCTGACGTCAGCATTTCATTCCAACGCTACAGCAGAGAGAAGAAGACGTAAAAATTTGGGTTGCGAATGAAATAAAAAATGTTGTTTCAAAAGATTTTTGAAAGATAAAAAAACTTTGGATGAATATTGTATTTGATTTCTTTAACTTGGTGTATTTAGAAATATCTTCCCTTCAAAAACATTTTATTGAAAAAGTTTAGAAAGTTTGGAAGATAGAAACAACACAAGGTCTTGATCCAAAAAGTAGAGGTTATTTTTTCTTCTCCTTTTAAGATTACCTATAATTACTTAGATATTTCATTGGAGCTTTAGGTTCAGCTCAGATAACGCCAGAACTTAGAAATGAAGCTATTCAGACTGTCTATGTCCTTATTAACTCTCCAGCTACTGTTACATCTCCTGATTCAGTCAATGAAAGCTGGTTCAGCCAATGAAAGACAACAACGCAATACCTGTATAACAATGTTCTAGTAGTTTGCCAGTAGTTAGTGTAAATGATAATCCAGATTAAAATATTTCACAACAAACACAGGACAAAATGAATAATTATTAATATGGTAGAAACTTAACGCGATCGTAATATGGCTGTAGCTTAGGACTGCATAGAAAACAATACAGGGTATGGTGGCAAGGTAAAGGTGGCATGAAATAAGGTAAAGCTTGTACCTAGAAGAAAATTTCTCCTCCAAATTGAATCCAATTCTAAATTTCCGTTATACATTGTGGTTGTTATAGTATAGGGGCTGTATCACTCTTTGATTTGAGGGAAACCTTGAAGTCTAATATTTTGAAAATACATGAAACACTACACCAAACAAACATTGTGTGGACCCAGATTCTTCAGCATTTTAATTGGAGATATGGTAAAAACCAACAGGCAAAGAACATAGCAGCTACAAGAATGAACAACTTTGCCGCTTGGTTATGTATACACTTGGGAGGGTTTAACATAAAATAACATTGATAACTCTGACATCATTCTTTCTTTCCCATGCTGCAGCAGAGAGAGGAAGACGTAAAAAATTGGATTCCGTATGAGTTAACAAAGGTTGTTTCAAACCCACCCAAACCACTACAATTTAAGATTTATTTTTTAAATGTAACTAATATGTTTATATGTAATATCATGTTGTTCGATTTTCTATATATTTTTCCTTCTATATTTCAGGTTGAAATGATTGATAGTTTATTTCGATTGTTATCCCAAATTCTTCGTCACAGCTTTAAACTAAGACTTCGACCATTTGGCGAAAATAGCGACACAAAATCTACAAATCTATCATTCTTCTTGAAATGGAATGAGGCATTCGCTAACCATCTGTTTCCCAGAGCCAGCATCCGATATATTTTAGAAGCAATAATGTTAATAGGGATATTATAGTGATATATAAGGAAATGACATTATAAGGAATAATAGCAAAGTGTAAATAAGAACTTAGAATAATGTGGAAATGAGGAACATGGAATGGACAATAATGTGGAAATTAGGAAAACCGAATGGACAATAATATGGAAATTAGGTATAAAGAAGGGACAATAATGTGGAAATAAAGAATACGGAATGGACAATAATCAGGAAATTAGGTACACGGAATGGACAATAATGTGGAAATCAGGTATACGGAATGGACAATAAGGTTTAACTATACATACTAGGGATTGCCAATTATGTTTCTCGGTAGTCCCATTCTTTGTCAAACCGTAATTGTATAATTTTGTTCTTTTGCCAAATAAAATATTTCTTACTTTATAAGTGTCTGTCATTTGGCCCTACGTGGTCTCAGATAACCAACATGCTCAAACGAGGCTTATTTAAGCAACTAAAGATTACCGTACGACCTTAAACATGTTAAACGCAATAGGAAAACATATATCGTTGTCAGCTGTAAAAGTCTACGATATGAAACAGTTCAAACAAAAAACCAACGGCCTGCTTTATGACAAAACAATAGACTAAAAACGACGAAATAAAAGACAGTAAAAAACGACAACCACTGAATTACAGACTCCTGATATGGGACAATTATATAGAAAATGAAACATGGGATTAGACATTTATTGCTCCACACCTGTGATAATACTCAAACAACACACCATCACAACACAAGACAAAATTTTTAAATTCAGTTGAAGATAACTTGACCCATCAGGACACAAAAAAGCCGACTTTAAAAAAGACACAAGTATTTACAGTGTCTTTGAAGACAAAAAACAGATTGCAACAAATGGTGAAAATCATTATATAGAGGCAATAGCTATAATCAGGTGTCTTCAGAAAGTTTTGATCAAAGTAGTCAGTAGGTAGATTTAGTAATTACAATAATTTCTTTTCCTTCATCGTGTTCATATTTGATCTTTCTTTAATTTTCATCAAAATAAATAATTCTTTACACCACATAAAAATAAGGCAATTTGGTGTGAATGTGAATGTGACAACTAGCTTCCAAAGTTCAAATGAAGTGGATGTAAGCAATTATAGTGAATCGTACGGCCTTTACAATGAAAAATAACCAATACCATATAATCGGCCTCGACGTGATATATGAAATAATTCCTTTGAAAAACTAAACGGCCAAATTAACAACAAAATAAGTTATGAAAAACAGACATGACAGATATGAACTAACGACAACGGGATTAAACATGCTTGAGTGCGTTAACCTTCCCCAAACATGAGACTGGCGAATCAGCTTTGGAGTATCTAGCTTACAAAATATACCCAATAATCCCCTTGGTAACCAGCTAAAAATTAAAGATAGAGAAGTAAAAGTAAGAGGGATAGGAATTTCCAATACGACCTGCGAATGAAATAGATGTAAATCAAATAAAAACAAACATGCAGCCTTCAACAATGAGAAAAACCCATACCGTACTTTGACAGGTGGAGTGCTTTTTTTTAATGTGCAGTGGCAAATATTACGGATATTACGACGAACATAAATTTTATGTCTGTGATATAAATAGAACCCTGCTTTGTTCTAGACCGACAAATTGAATTAGTATTTCATCCCTCTTTCTTTCATTTTCTGCTGGTTTAGTTGGTTAGCAAGCAGGTTACCCTGAATATGATTGTGGATCATGGTTGGTTCCAATTACCTCAGTTGTTTCAAAATTAATGAAAAGGTCACGAAAGACGGACAACGAACGTCAAGTGTAAATAGCTTACACTCATCCATTGGGACAGTGCTAAGTTAGATGTCGAATGCAAAATGTACGATATCCGATTTCAGCATTTGTAAACTAATTTCTATTAAACTGAAAATCACTTTCCCCTTTAGTATATACATTGCATATATTGTTGGGTAAATTGTGAGATGAGTGGAATGAAAAAGGAAATTAATGTCGGCACTGTTGTCTTTCATATAATGTAAACGTGATTTGTTATTTGGAGAAATGGTTGCTAATTGAAGATCAATCGTCGTTTTTTGTTAAATTTGTTAATAACGTGTATACATTGAGGCTTAAATTATCATACAGTTACATGTTTATTGTTGAAGGCAATGACATACCAATGTCTTTTGATTATTATGGTCGTTGGATCGATAACTGTCTCAATGACGAATACCCATCATCTCCTTTATCTATATTTAACGTGATATATAATGCCAACAAGCCAATGAGTTGATAAATTCAGTACTATATATATACCATTTAGGAAGAAGGTATAAGGGAGGATGCAGAGAATCGAATTTCGTGATGTTTAGTAAATAAGTGTACTCCTCAACTCCCACTGAACATAGAAAGTTTAAACTCGCTGTACCAACATATATTCAAACTTTACCAATGGCATTGCTATATTCAAAAATTGTTTCAGATTTTTAATATTACAAATAATGCAATGTGATGCATACTGCAAAAAAGAACAGACATTGTGTTATATGATACAAATATCTGTAAGTGTGATCCTACCGTCGCAATAATTTATGTATGGGAAAATAATTATAAAAAACATAATATGAAAGCAGGGACTCATATGTAAATATAATAAAGGCATGAATCCCCCGCTCAATCATGCTATAATACGTGAAAAAACTTTTTGAAATCATTTGATATCATTGTTTTTTTTTGTTTTGTATTTTTTAAATAATTTTATTTTTCTAGTCTGAGGTATTTTTGTGCTAATTTTTTAAAAATAATAAAAGAACATAGCTCTATGGAGGTAAATGACTCAGTGCGTAAATTAAAACTATGTCTGTAATAGTGAGGAATTGAATACGGGACGGACAGAGGGTCGAGGTTGCTCAGTTGCGTCGGCATGCAAATGCAGTATCAACAGCAATTACGATTTTTGAACGGCCAGATACAACATTCCACACTCCTAGATGCAAGGTTAAACAATACGTTTCAGCTAGTCCGCAATATCCAGGCAGGATTACCGGACTGAAAAATCTACATATCATCATCATACCTGTTCAATATTTACAGTAATAATACCAGAACTCATACTGCAAAACCAAACAATCAAAATGATGAATATCATGTTTCGAGAATGATGTTTGCGCTCCGAGTATTGAGAAAAACCCAAGGAGTTTCTAATTTAATGAATATACAAGCAAATTAATAACACATGTATTAGAAAACATCACACAGCACATAATTCAAAACGACTACCATATATATTTCTTTATTAAAAAATCTATAAAATGTATTTGGCCTATATATAGAACAAAACAGATCAATACTATTAAAACGCAATTATTCAGAGAAAAACTAAAGGTCTTTTCACATCAACTTTTACAATTTGGTGAACTCAAAGATATTATTGGTACATAATGAAAGGTTTCTCACACTGATTTAAAACATATACAATTTCTATATAATTTTGTGAAAAATAAGAAAAACCCTTCCAGTTTTGACAAGTTCACTTCTGTGATCACGAGCTTTTTTTTTATCACAGTTTAAATTAATAAAGGGTTGTTCACAGAGGAAAACACTTTAAAAAATATTTGTGTTAGTAAAATCTAATCATATGTCATCCACTGCGAATTATAAGCAACAGTTAGAACGGACATTAAAGCTAAAATACTATTCAACGCAGCACTCAACTTAAACTATGAAAATAAACTCCTAAACCCAAACGTGAATTCGAAAAGGTGATGAAAGATAGTCTACGGAAACGCTAGTCATTTAAAGGATGTTTACTACTCTTTTGTTTTTGAATTTTTGTGAAATTTTCGGAATCCCCCACTGTTAGCTGCGGGACCGTAGCTTTTAGGTCCTTATGGTTTTTTACTATTGGCGGACCATAGAGCTACGGATTTTTCCTATTATAAAACGTTCGGAAGTGCGACCCAGATTCAGGTCGCACTTATTTTTTGTTTTGCGTGACGTCACTACGAGATTTAATATGGCTGAACAAAATATTCGAAGAATGTATACACATTGAAATAATTAAAAAGAGTGTTACGGAAATGAATATTCAAACATAAGTAGTTACGTCATATCCTAGAACAATATCTAACTTAACAAAATTTATGTATTGACAAGCTTTTCGTGGATAAAAAACATATTTTTCGGCAATAAGTGCAACCTGAACCTGGGTCGCAATTCCGAACGTTTTGAAATATGAAAATTCCGTAGCTCTATGGTCCGCAAATAGTCAAAAATAACATAAGGAACTAAGAGCTATGGTTCCGCTGCTACTCCAGTGTAATCCCTGTATACCATCAAAAATAGTGTCCGTTAACCTATACTTTTGTTTGTTATTTTTATTAGTTTTCTTTAATAAAAAGCCGCAATTGTCAGATACAAAAAAGCTTATAATTTCCCTTAAATCTAAAGTAATTTAATACATATAAAGACGCGGACCTTGTTTTTCTGCTTTTTAAGTTTCGTTCTTTTTTTTAGGTAAATTTATAGTATTCTTTTAAAACGATTAGAATTTTGAAACGGAGGCGCATACATCGTTAAATTTGACTGACGTAAATAGCTTAATTCCAATATTGGATACCATGCATTTATATATGAACATACAGATAATCATGTTTTCAGAAGGAAATTAAAGTGCAAAATATTATATAAAAATTAAATAACTAAAAAAAAACCGAGGAAACGGAAATCCTAAATAAAATGGCAAAATCAAAAGCCCAAACAAATCAAACGAATGGACATATTCCGGTCTTCTCAAAAACGATTCGTTTAAGCATATTTATTTATAGATTGGTAAACAAGTTTTGCAACTTGTATTAATCCCTCTTTTCGGGTGAGAGTACTGCCTTGTAGTCAAAAACACTTTATGCACTTAAGTGTAAATGAAATAGTTTGTCTACCTACTATTAAACGTAACACATACTGATAGTTTTTTCTTATAAATCATGAATGCTAGAAATAACAAAAAAAAAAAAGGAAAGGCCAATACAAAATCGTCTAATGTTATTTATGATCAATATATACCACAACTCATTAAAAGCTTTGAAACTGTGAACATTGTCAAAGTATGAAACAGTTGTTTCTCGTCTGGACTTGCAAAAAATATTAGATATTTAAAAAAAGTTATTAATTCTTCCAAATGATTTCACTCAAGATGTTACATGAAGAGTAATACTGAATAACATGAATAAATGACAATCAGTTAAAGTATACAACACATATGGTGTACTTAAAAACTACAATATAAAAACAAAAATATCACGATATAGATGAATTAAGTCAAATTTAAAATTTAAATCCGGGAGAAATCTTCATAATGCTATTTTTCACATACATCATAACAAACTTTCATGGTATACGTATGTATACTAATAAAAACAATCAAACACAAACTTATGTATATATATATATTGAGGAATAACATTAAACAATTGTTTCATTTCAATTTAAAATAGTAAAAATTATATATAACACAATTTTTTTTTGATAGGAGTGAAAAGTATATGTATTACAACAATGATTCTGCTTACACATTGATCTAACTAATTTTAGTCGAAAATACTTGAGACTTTGATGTTATATGAGAACCTGTTTATACCTGCAATAGAAAATAATTTTCACGTTAATATAAACAACGAAAACTTGGTATGAAATGACAAATATTTACCAGCTATTCTGCTACCATTTCAATAGCTGTGAGAAATATTTCTCCTGTCTCGCGATCAGTTGCCGTTACTTTTAGTTCAGTTCCTCCAAACATAAAGTTAGCATCAATCATCCGTTCACGTTCTATTGGATTTGAAATGTGTATAATCAGCTGACCAAGAAGACAGCAAGAAATATGATCTATATAATTCGGACTTTGTTCAGTTGACATATAAATTTTAACTGCTACACGTTCCTGGCCAGGTCTCAATTTGAACTGTTTGGTCACTATTTGATCGTTTTGTACCTCTGTATTTTTTTCAATGAGAGTTTGAAAAACATCTCTGCAATATTTCATGCCTCGAATCTCAATCAAGTGTCTTTCCGAATGACAAGTTTCGTTAAATCGAATTGTGACATCGACTCCATATGTGTAACGAATTAGTCTTACTGCTATAACTGACGGTCTGTGGCCGTAAAGAACTGCCCCTTTAAGTACAGCCAGCCCACAATCAAGGGGAATTAAAACTTGTCTTGACTCAAAAGTAGATCTGATTTTATCTTGTAGTATGCCGCATTCAGCAAATCCTCCTACTAAAATTACATCTTTTACGTCAGACATTTCTTCTTTTTTAAGTATACTCTCAAGAATTTTTAGTATTTTTTCAATTGTCGGTGTGAAAAATCCAGCAAATACTTTTGGACTTATACTTAGTTTATCGCCCTTTATGCTGATCTCTTTGGAAAAGTCAGAACCTTTCCAAACTTCATCCAGATTTTTGCCGTGTACTTCTTTACACAAACTAGTCAAAACCGTAATAGGGATCATCATTCTGACAACTTTCTGATTATCCGTCTTAACTGTTCTCTTTTTCGATTCAAAACTTCGAAACAACTCTAAATACTCTTCCGGATGTCGTTTTTTCAAATTTTCCATCACTGACTTGTCGTCCTTATCAAACAGGTTCTTTAAAAAGTCCAAAAAGGCATTGTCGATTGATGTTCCTCCGCAGTTGCTACCAGTTGATCGATATATTTCTTTCAATCGCAAATCTGTTATGATTTCATGAACGGCAATATCAACTGTTCCACCTGCAATATTGGATTAGAGATAAAAGAAACAGATAAAAAGCAATTCAATGTTCTTCGTTTCTTTAAACACTTTCGATTAAAGACAACACAACAGAATGTTTAGAGTTTGCACCCTTAAAAGAATATCTTTAAAAAAATATATGAGTCATAAACCAGTCTTCACTTTATCGCTTGGCGTCAAATTATTGTGAAAATCTAATTGGATTTTTTTAAAAGCACTAGCTAGTTAATCACTTGTGTTAGTTAATAAACACATAATTGTTACAATGATTGCATATGAAAATAAAAAGTTCAATATTCAAAATTATTTGATGAGATATTAGAACTAGGGTTGAAATAATTCATCATAGTAACAAGGATAATAATTTGTATTTGCACCAGACGCGCATTTCGTCTACAGAAGAGTCATCAGAGACGTTCGAATAAAACAAAGTTAAAAAGTCCAAACTAAAGTACGAAGTTGAAGAGCACTGAGGATTAACAATTCCCAAATGCATGTTCTGTCAAATACAGCTGAGGTAATCTATGCCTGTGGAAAATTAGCCTTTATGTTACAAAAAATACTGAGTTTTGTAAAACAGCTAATTTGTTATTGCGCTTTGCTGTTTAAAATCGTCTTACGTTTACAAGCATTTCTTTTATGCCGTTTTATGTTACGTTGTTAAAACAGTAATGGAATAACCGCTATGTCAGTTGATAACGAGACTGTATGACTTTATATTTAATACAGAAATATTGAACCTATAAAACATACAACTTTTGTGTACTCAACCAAGTTATTATATTACTTTACTGTCTTATGTTTTACATTACGTTCTCTCAGTCTCTAAATGAGATAGTGTAATACCCTTTGAATCCTTTTCTTCACGGACGATTTAGGCGCTCGGTATATAAAGCAAATTTAATGTGTGCCTTTTAAGTGCAACGTTCGTTACAAGATAGTAGGGATAAAGTTAGTTCGAAATACTATTTCCCACCCTCCCACCTCGTGTAACCGTGTTATATAAAACTTCCTAGTTTCGTATTTAGTTGTTTATGGGGATATTTCATGCATTTATTTATGGCTGATTGCATATATTAATATTAAAGATCTTTTAATTAAAGGCGATTTGTAGCGAACGCACAATTCTATACTGTTTTAGTTTTTACAAAATCTAGTTAAGAAAACATTATTTTAGGAGGATCGAAATGAGGGAAAAAAATAACTATGATGACAACTTGATTTATGTAATTTAATAGATTATGGTTGCATTATTGGAATACACTAACTTTAATAAAGAAATATTAAAACAATTGCAAACATACCTTAATGGCGCAATTAACATTCTTCAATAATTCTATTTAATAATCACATTGCGGTCCTTTAATAATGTTTAATTTTAAGTTTACGTGATAAAACAGAGCATAAGAATATTTTTATAATGTTGTACTGTATCTTTACATATTCAAACTTCTATACTAGTCAACAAAAGAAACGATACAAAGTTAAATTTGTCAATAATTCTACATTTTTGAATTTAAAGTTTATGTATAAATTTATTTCTGTATTCAACGTCAAAAAGCATCTGTTAATTCTCTAAAAAAAATCTGAAACGAATACGCCGAATATCCCGAATATTACTTTTTGGTCTGTTAATCGAATGCGCCGTGAATCAATGAAGCATATAAATTGTAAGATGTCAATAATTCGGCTACTGCATCAAGTAATTAATTTTCCAACTTAAACAGTATACAAAAAGTCGAGAAATCGAGAGTCCAAAATGAGCATGGACAAGCTATTGCTATGGTCAGAGCTTGGATGAAGCAAACTGACGTCGCAAATCATTTTCATGGGGCAAGAATATAAATTTCAATACTTGACGATTCTTTTTAGGTAAAGTGGCTCAACAAATGATAGACCCCGTCGCGGCAATCCCTATGCGACGTCACAACGTCAAAATCGCACGATTCCTCTTTTACACTTTTGCAACCGTTTTGCAGACGGAAGTTCGGGATTATGGGTAGGAATATGTCACAAGGGACGCACACAGTTCAAAATCGTTGATGTAAACCTAAAAACTTAAAAACTAAAAAACGAGTTGAGATATAGGAATGAAATCCGACAGCGCGGATTCATAACGTTTTCCAACAGTATAACGTTAGATGTATAGTGCGGCACGGATTTATATGCACTATCTTGAACAAAATCATATTCGATTTCTCCCTTGGCATTATCAACGGATCTCTCTCTTATACAGCATCTAAAGTTTCATCTTGGCAGACTTGTTCGAAAAAGGCAAAATCCACTGGAAACGCTACAAGTCTTGCATTTGGCTCTTATACAGTAGTTGATTGATATCCCACAATCGGACATTATGACTTTGATAGGATCTGTGCCTCATAGAAGTGAAGCTGTGGTAGGTGCGAGAGGCGGCCATACTCGCTATTATATTCAGCAAACTGAAATGCCGGAAACTGACTGATCCGTCCGAATTCGGCCAGGAACTGTCTTGAACTTTATTTTTAGATAGAAAAAAAATACTAGTGTAAAACCATTCAAAAGAGAACACCAACTGTCTAAGCTATAAGGGACGCAGTTAGTACCCATAGTATTACTTACTACTTGTTGATATGTTATCGCCGAAACCTATATATATGTTTTCCAGAAGAAATGTAAAGCTTCAATCATATCTTTTCATTTCCAGTAATTGTATCTAGCATTACTGCCTACCTTAGATTTAGTTAAAAGTAAGTTCATTTGGGTTAATATCGGTAATATATTTATATAAGTCTGGATTATTAGCCGAAAATATCATCAAGATACCGGTAGGTATTGTTGAATGTATCAACTAAGATGTAACAATAACGTGTCTCTACTGAGTTTGGTCATAAAACTGAGATTCATAGCAAGACAGGAATATAAATGCTATTAGAGGGGCGCAGTTAGTGTCTATAGAAATATTTGTCGAAACATGTTATCCCTAAAACGTACACATGTGTTGTTCAGGCGAAAATTTAACGCTTTAATCATATCTTCAAAATTCCAGGAAGTGTATCTACCACACGTTTTAGTTTTTCGAAAAACTTTAAAAATTAATATCAAATATGAAAATGATTTCTTGATACAATTGCTAAAAATTGTGTGGAGGTATAGTGTATAGAGATTGATAAACGAGATCTTTGATATAAGTAAGGGAAGTAGTTAGAAACACTGATATATTAATAGTAGAACAAGGGGTCGAAATAAGCGCTGCTCCGATGGTACGACACCAGTAGAATTTGTAGAACATTTACTAAATGCGGAGATGAAATGGAATTTAAATATTTTTTTTAGCAATGTAGGTAACTAGTACTTAGAAGGGACTTTCAAATGTTAAGTAGAGGGTTTAATCTATGTAATGCAGTGATATCCTTGTTTACAATTTGCCCCTCGGTTGAATGAACGAACGTGAAAGTAAAAGAGTTTATAATTTCGTTTTGGAGGACTTCCGTATAGTATATGCTAACACCTCCACTACATTGTTGGCTGCCGTTAAGAACACAAAGTGCGTTGCCTGTACTTAGAGTTTATAGTGCATTATACAAATGGGAATATCAAAGACCATAGTAATATCAATTTCGGAATTGTTTGCCAAAGGAGATATACGAATATCAACAGTATTGATAATTTTATTCAAATAACCTTCTAGTGATTTTTATATCAGATTTTCACGTTTACACTTACTTTTAAAGAAGGCAGAAAGAGTGTCTTAAATGACATGACGACACTGATTCAGTCTTGTTTTGTTGGGTGACGATATTTAGGTCCTTTCTTAAGAAAAGTTTGATCTCACGGTCCTCGACGATGTTGAGGTCTCCTGTAACGAACATTTCTAATTTCACAGTCTTGTTCCTTTAAGGTTATGTCATTACCAGAGACCTCACCATCGATAGAGACCGTTTCAAAACTTCTCTTAAGAAAGGACATAATATCGTCCTCCATCCAATTGGAAAACTTCTCTTAAGATAGGACATGATATCGTCCTCCATCCGATTGGAAAACTTCTCTTAAGAAAGGACATAATATCGTCTCCATCCGATTGGAAAACTTCTCTTAAGAAAAGACACAATATCGTCCTCCATCCGATTGGAAAACTTCTCTTAAGAAAGGACATAATATCGTCTCCATCCGATTGGAAAACTTCTCTTAAGAAAGGACATAATATTGTCCTCCATCCGATTGGAAAACTTCTCTTAAGAAAAGACATAATATCGTCCTCCATCCGATTGGAAAACTTCTCTTACGAAAGGACATAATA